>NW_028135053.1:0-119000 GCF_964662115.1 Mustela nivalis
GCAGGAGGCTCTGACAGGCGCGTGGGAGTGCCGAACTATGGGGGCTAGCCTGCCGGCTGGCGGGGGTGAGGCGGTACCCCCTGTGGCACTGTCCTGGCCCGACCCCCTGCGGACAGGGTGTGGCGAGGCATCCAGTGTGGTCCTGGTGCACTGGGGTTGGCGGAAGGCTGGGCCCCACCACCCCACACCCTGCTCCTGGCTCGTGTTTTCTGCTTCAGGTGAGGGCGCGTCGCGGTGTCACTTTACCTGTGAACAGAGGGTCCTCCAGAGAAGCCATGGGGCGGGGAGGGGCAGCAGGCGGCCTGAACGGGAATGGGACACCGCAGCGTCTGGGGCTAGGCTGGAGCGTGGGAGCGCAGCGGCAGCGAGTATGGTGGGTCCTGCAGTCCCAAATGGGCTGCAGCACAGCACCCTGGCGCTGCGCGCCCCTCCTTCCCGCCTGGGCAATTAGCAAAGCCCCTTCTCCAGGCCGCCCCCGACCCGCCCCCGCCCCCCTCCCTCCTGAGTCCTCTGAGAGCTCACTTCCAGCTTTGGAAATTAGCAAAGAACCTTCTCTGCGCCGGCCCCGCCCCCTCACTCCTGAGGCCTGAGCACTGGCATGCTACTGCATTGCCAGCACCTGCGCTGGGCAGCCTCCTAGCCTGGCTCCCTGAGCAGCTGTCCACGTGCAGCCTGGCTGCGAATAGATCATCAGTCTTAAACGCCAGCTGCACTCTTGGGTCAGTTTGCTGGCTTCCAGATTGCGCCCAAAGCCAGGAACCAGCTTCCCCAGCACAGGCCTGGGCTGAGATGCATGCCCTGGATCTGTCTGAGCAGTCTCCTTGACTCCAGGCAGGGATGGCACTTCGACCTGGATGTTTGGGTTTTCTGTTTGTTTTTTTTGGTCATTGGTTATTACATGACCTCCAGGGTAGGTGCTCCACAAAGGGAGTGAAAACAGGACGCCATATATAAGCATACAGCCATTCTAGAAAAATAGCTTGGGGTTCTCCTGGAAACGCTGCATTGGTCCTTGCACTATGGTTTAATAGAAAAGGGATTATGCACCAAGTTACTTAAATGAGCATAGGTTGAAATCGTTTACTGAGAGTAAATATTTTAAATAGTTATATTTTAACTAAATCTATCATCAATCATAAATCTATTACACGAAGGTTACAGGCAATTTAAAAGCAAGAGCACTCTCTTCAGGGTTTTAAATAATCCTTGTCTGTCCTGGCACATGAGAATGCAAAGATAGGAAATGGTTTGTAAAAGATCATATAATAGCTTTTACTAATTCTATTTATTTGACAGACAGAGATCACAAGTAGGCAGAGAGGCAGGCAGAGAGAAAGATGGGGAAGCAGGCTCCCCATCAAGCAGAGAGCCTGATGAAGGGCTCGATCCCAGGACCCTGAGATCATGACCTGAGCCCAAGGCAGAGGCTTAACACACGGAGCCACCCAGGCGCCCCCAGATGAAATACATTTCTGACTTAGAAACTTCAGATAGAATTATTTTGTCCATGATGACAACTGAAGAAAATGTGTCATCCCTAAACCTAACCTTAAACCCTACCAACGCTGAAACCTAAGCTGACCTTAAAGCCCAAACTAGAACCCTGAATCCCAAACCTGGAATGGAACCCAAAGCCTGTACCTGAGCCCTGGATCCAAGCCCTGAACCAAGAACCCAAACCCTAAACCAGACCTCCAAGTCATGAAACCTGAACCCAAATCTCAGCATGAAGTCAAACCCCAAATTTGACCTTGAACTTTATCCCATAAGCCCTGAGTCTTAAAGCCTAAATCATAAACTTAAAGCCCTAAACTATAATTCTGTTCCCTTGTCCTTCACTCTAAACCCTCACCCTAACACTAAACCCAAAGCCTGATCTAGAACTCTGACTAAAACCTGAACCTGTACCCAAATTCAAATGCTTCACCACACTTTGCTTAGGCACTTGCCATTGATGGATATTTGCAGTTTCTACCTTTTGATTCTTGTGAACATTGTTTGGGTTGGGGGCTAGGGTTAGGGTCTTGGATTAGGGTAGGGTCCAGGCTTGAGACCAAGTTGAGGTCAGAGTGTGGGTCTGCATCAGGGCCATGTTCAGTGACACTGTTTGGGTCAAGGACTGTTGTAATTCCACATTGTTTCCAATTCATTGTTCCTTAGCTATTTGGGGGGAAGTTGGGGGGTATTGGGCTCCATGCAGCTTGAATTTCCGGAATGAAATGGCATCAGCTGGACCCCAGGAGGGAGCAGGACCTTCCACTGAAGGGTGAGCTCCCACAGTCCTGCACTGCCTTGCACCGCCTGCAGAGGGCGCCAGACCCCAGCTCCGCCCTGAGCCAAGGCTGCACAGCCACAGCTGGGACCAGAGCCCCGCCTCTTCAGGACCCACTGTGGAGACTTCTGGAGAATGTGGGGCGCCTCCCACCCTGACAGGACAAGCTGAGGAGGGTGTGGCTCTGCATCCACACTGACCGGACCCGTTGTGGAGGACGCGCCCACACTGGCAGCAGTCCAACCTCCTAAGGACCAGATGCTGGAGGAGCTGAGGAGAAGCCGCCTGAGTGCACTGTCAAGGGGTTCGTGGTCTCAGGACCCCACAGAGGAAGGGCGCCCTGTGTAGACACTGGGGCTTCCGTCGTTTTGTGTGAGGAGACGTGGCCTCCTGCTGTGCTGTGCGCGGGGCTGTGGGGTCCCCCCTTTCTGGGCTCGGGTGCTCCTAGGTCCTCATCTGTGTTTGTGTGCTCACGGATTAGGTTCCTTGGGCTCCTCAGATGGTCTGCAGTCAGGGAGCGTCCCCCTGCTTCGGTGCTTGTGCTCTCCCCACCTCAGCCCTGCGGGGTCCTTCCCGTGTCCACACCCACTCCAGGCTTGCACCGAGTCCGGAAATTCGGGAGCCAGAGTGAGGACTCTGTAGACGGTTTTGGGGAGAGTAGGTATTTTCCCAGTGTGGGTTCTTCCCTGAGCACAGTGCCTCCCCATCTCTGTGTGTACCCCTCCCTGTCTTTTGTCATTGTTGCAGGGCTGTCAGATGACAGGTCTGTCACCTTCTTGGTTCAGGGGCCTCCCGGGTATCTTGCTGTCTTGGATGCAGTTGTAAATGAGATCGTTCTCTGCAGTCTCTATTTGATGGTTCCTTCCGAGCACCTAGGAGTGCCACTAATTTGTGCATATTGATTTTGTTCCTTGCAAGTTCTTGTATTTATTTGTTCGATTGGCCTTAAACTCAATCTCCCAGTTATTTGACCAGCAGCATGGGTTTAATTGGGAAGAGCAGAGAATGGCAGTCTGGGCTGAGCAAGCTAAGGTCCCATCACAGGCAAGTGCGAGAAACAAAGGAGAGGAACATTATTTCATGGAGGAGGAAGAAGTTGGGAAGGGTGCTTGAAGGAAAGTCCCTTGGAGAAAGGCAGGGTGATGGAGAATTCTCACCAGCTGAGCTGCAAAGCTCCTACAAAAAGTCAGGAGATGAACCTCCACCTTCCCGTGTGGGGCCTGGAATTGGTGAGTCTCTCCTGTGGGGGATTGCAATGTGGAGTCTGTAATGGGCACTGAGCACCAGGCGCCCCCTTCCAGCCTCCCCTTCTGGCATCCCCAGTCCACTTTACTGGGGCTTCCCTTCCTGCTTTTGCACAGTTCTAACCAGCTTGTGGTGGAACGTTGTGGAAAAACTGAAATTCCAAATCCACTGCTTCTACTGCACCTGAGATACAGGGGCCCATGATTTAATTCTCCCACGAGTCTCTTGCTAACATGTGTCCTCTCCATGTTGGGTGACCTGGATCTGGGAGGGCTTGGCCTCCATCCCAAAGTCTGATGTTCTCTCTGCTTCCGTGTCGTCGTGCTAACATGGATGTTTGGAAGATTCATTTCCTCTGTGGTGATTTCAAAGTGCAGTCAGCTTGTTATAGCAGCACAAATACGTGCTGTCTCCACACTCAGATTCCCCAGCCATCATTTCTTTACCACGTTTGCCACTTCACACGGGATGCTTCAGTGTGTTTGATCCCACACCAGGACAATGTCCTGCAGAACCACCACATAACCTGAAATGAGGAGATCATTACAGAACCCATCCAAGGGTTAGTGTTAGGAACCAGGGACATGGCAGGACTGACCTGAAGACCCCATGGAGATCTGTCTGGGTGGCTGAGTTGACAGTGGAGGTGAGGGTGAGTGTCTGGCTCTGGCTTTGTGTCCAGGAGTCAGCTCTGTGTGGGTTTGTCCTCAGCTAGGCATGCAGATTTCTGCTCCTCTGAATCCTTTCCGGAGTTCCAAATGGCACAGTTTCCTTCTGGGCAGCAGGCTGAGTCCTCTGGGATTGCCCATGTGTCCCCAAATTGTAGGGCACCTACTGCAAGGCCTTTGGGGTCACAATCCTGAGAACCGAACCAAACCACAGGTTATGGTTAGGGCCCACCACATGGCAGGCCCGATCTGCCAGCACTCTGTCCATCTTTCTGGGGGAGGAAGCAGTCGAGGGATTTGTTCAGGGTGAGTGTCAAGCTCCAGGTTTGCATCCAGTGGCCTGCTGAATATGGGGTGTCCCAGGTAGGAATGCAGATTTCAGTTCCTCTGAATCCTTTCTGGAGTTCCAAATGGCATGGTTCCTTTCAGGGTGGCAGGGTGAGTCCTATGGTGTTCCTCGCTGTCCCCAATCTCTGAGGCTTTAGAGCCAGGCCGTCGGGGACAGACCTCTCAGGACAGAATCTAGGCTTAAGAGTTTGTGCCTATGGGCATGGCTGCACTGATCTGAAAGCACTGTGGCGAGGATCACAGGGGTCTGAGTTGAGAGCATTGTTCAGGATCAGTATCAAGGTCTGGGTTTGTGTCCAGTGGACCGCTGAATGTGGGGGTGGTCTCAGATGTTCAAGACGATTTCCCCTACTCTGAATCCTTTCCAGCATTCCAAATAGCCTGGTTTCCTTCTGGGTGGCAAGCTGAAATCTCTGGGATTTCTCAGGTCTTGCCATTGCCCTTGCAAGGGCTAGATACTTTTTACAGTAAAAGAATTCACCAGATGAGCTGAACAGCAGAAAAGACACAGCTCAAGAGTTAATCAGTGAACAGGAATATCATGCCAAAAACTTCTTTGATAACACACTACAGAGCAAGGGAAGATAGGAGAGAAAGCTGAGATATAAAGGACAAACCCTCCAACTTTCCAACATCATTCCCTACTTGTTTATTTCCATTGCTGTCAGCTCATTCCCAGTCAAAAATAAGTCACATGAGCCAGCCTTTTTTCTTCCTGAGATTGGGGCACTGTAAAGCCCACCAGAGGGGCCAAGGGCACCCCTATACCTGCTGAGCTGAGCCCATTTGTACCCCAACCGTGAGGAGGTACCAGCCTGTCCCCCTGGTGCTCCATGGTCTGTGGCAGTCCTTCCTTCTGGACACTGCTTTGCTGCTCTATTTTCGATAACCCTGGTCTCAAACTAGGGATTGCTCCTGGAAGAGGAACTCAGGGAGATGAGGCTCAGGAGGGTCTCCCTGCCTGGAATCTTCGTGTGAGGAGTGCACAGCCAACAGATTTTGCCCAGGGACTTGCAAAATGCAGAGAGGCAGATTTCTTTCCTCTCTTTCTCTCTCTCTCTAGCCTCATACTAACCAGGAGTTCTTAGAACTTTCTTCAGTGACTTCTTTGTGTAGCTTGGCCACTTTTTCACAGAAAGGCCACTTGAGCATGATGAAACACACGTATAAGCAATTACATTAAAAAAAAAAAACAATAAGCCAATGTACACAGACCTTTGACAGCAGCACAGGACGCTCAAGGGACCAGAGTCCCTACCTTGGGCAATAGTGGTAGAGGCCGGGATCTGCCATGCAGGTCCCTAGACCTTTGGCAGTTTCCACGATTGCAAATCCAGACATGCAGAATCCTGAGGGACAACCTACTAACTGCAAAAGAGCAAAAATTCATCAGGATTCAGAGAGTGGAAATCCATTTGTACTGGAAAAGAAAGAAGTAGGCTTGCTGTGAATCCAGCAGGGAGGACAGGCATAGATAAAAGCTGGTGTATGGGTCACGGAAACTATTGTTTCTCAAGGGTCCTGCTGTCTCTGTAAAATGCTATGAGGACTGTCTCTTGGGGACCTCCTGCTTTCCTACCAGTGACACCCCCAGATTCTGCTTTGCTAGTCCCATGGATTCCTGGGGATACCCAGTTGATAAGCTATGCTGTCCTCATGACAACACTTGCTAATGGACTGAATGTTTGTGTCTTGTCCCAATTCAGATGTTGAAGCCCTGACCCTCAAGGAGTGCCATCAGGAGGTATGGGCTTTGAGAGGTGGTGAGGTCATGAGATTGGAACACTTGTGAATGAGATAAAAGCACTTCTGAGAAACGACCTAAGAGATTGTTCTGCCAGCTGTCATCCATGCAAGTCTACAACAGAAATATGGGCATTTGTAGATAATGAAGCAGTCTCTTGCTAGATATCAGATCTCCCAGGATCTTGCTTTTGGACTTCTCAGTCTCTAGAACTGCAAGGAATAGTACATGTTTTGCTGTTTCAGCCACCCAGTCTGTCATCATTTGTTGCAGCAACTTGAACTGAATAAAGCAGAGCCCAAGTCCTGGTTAATCCCTGCTTCTACTCATTTCCCCTCAGAAAGAGCTTCTAATCCAGAACTGACCTCTGCTTTCCATACACGTGCTTCAGACTCCTTCTGTGAGAGCCCAGACTTTGTAAAAGACTCCTCCCTCATGGCAACCAGCATTCTGTGACTCCTGAGGACTGTCCTCCCTGACTGTATTGAGTCAATCAAACTGATTTTGATTCTGGAGTCCCAGGATCAAGGACTGCATCAGGCTCCCAGCTTCATGGGGAGTCCGCTTCTCCCTCTGACCTTCTCCCCTCTCATGCTCTCTCTCTCACTCTCTCTCTCTCTCTCAAATAAATAAATAAAAATCTTTTAAAAATCTGATTTTAACAGACCATAAGCTTGTTCTTGCTGGTCTTTGGAAGATTAGGCATTAGCCCTTCGGAGAAAGTTCTGAATGGCTGCTTCATGAAGGGGTGAACTGTGTCCCCAAAGTCTCTTTTTGCTGCCTTCTAATCACAGATGCTGAGACAAATCCTCCCAGGTGCTGGTTTTTCAAAGCACTTAATGCTTTGGCTTTGAAGTTCCTCACTTGACAGTTCTGCTTTAATCAGTTTGTGACAAAACAGCCAATTGGTGGTGGATGCAAAGTGCACTGATAAAGTTAATATCAGGGAACAATTTTTTGAGTGTCATGCATGTGCACGTGTGTGCACACACATATCCATGTGCTAAGCATTATGGTAAATGTCTGACAAGAACTAAAAGATCAAAAAGTCAGGATACCCCATTAGCTGATATTTTTATTATTCCTACATCCTAATCTATGAAAAACAGGGTCAGAGAATAAGAAGTGGCAAAAAGAATCAAGATTTGAGGCAGTTCGATTTCTCAGCCAGCCTTGATCAATAGGCATGTACACCTGTGTCTAGTTTCAGCTCTGTGTAACCTTGCCATAACCTTGGATAAGCCATTCATCTCTCAAGTTCAGGTTCTTGGTCCAAGGAGGGAAGGGGCACAGGTTGAGTACCTCCAGTGGGACTTCCTGGCAGGCTTGTTCATCCAAGCATTCCTGTTTCAGTTGGAGTAATTGAAGCCAGTCTTTGTTTTACCGAAGGCCAAGCTTGTCCAGTGTGTCCATGCCACCAGCCAACAGCATTTGTCCATGCCATGTAACAACTGAGCAACATTCATAGGAATGGGGGGAGGAAAAGATGTCCACAGGTGTTGACAGATGTTCTGCATGGAGGAACAGGAGCTGGGGCCATCACTTGCTGTTTCTAGTGGCCTTCTCTGTCGAGTTAAAATAAATGGCAATTATTTGCAATGACAGGGGTGAAAGTAGAGGGTATTATGCCAAGCGAAATAAGTCAGTCAGAGAAAGACAATTATCATATGATCTCACTCATATGTGGAGTTCAAGAAACAAACCAGAATCATAGGGGAGTAAAGGAAAAAAATAAAACAAGATGAAGTCAAAGAGGGAGACAAACCAGAAGAGACTTTAAAAAAAAAGATTTTTATTTACTTATTTGACAAACAGAGATCACAAGTAGGCAGAGAGGCAGGAAGAGCGAGAGAGGAGGATGCAGACTCCCCAGGGAGCAGAGAGCCTGATGTGGGGCTCGATCCCAGGACCCTGAGATCATAACCTGAGTTGAAGGCAGAGGCTTTAACCCACTGAGCCAGCCAGGTACCCCTCAGAAGAGACTCTTAATCACAGTAAACAAACTGAGGGTTCTTGGAGGGGAGAGGGATGGGTGGATGGGGTAACTGGGTGATGGACATTAAGGAATGCATGTGATACAGTGAGCACTGGGTGTTACAAAAGACTGATGAATCACTAACCTGTATGTCTGAAACTAGTATTATATGTTAATTAATTGTATTTAGATTAAAATTTTCTTTAAAAATAATTTTAAAATAAAATAAGTAACAATCCAATAATGATCAGAGTTATCCAGCAGGGAGTATCAGATCTAGATGTCAGTTAAATTTAAGGGGCTTGCCAAAGTATAGGAGAGTCACGCTAGGTCATTTTCCTGTGTGGGGAAGTCTTCAGGGGCAGTTCCAAAGACAAAGATTATTAATATTCCTCCTTCCCCCATTCCTCCTAGAGCCAAAGATGTTTCCTCCACTCACCCACTGGCCCTGTATGTAGGTGTTGCTTTCTCTCTACCAATCAAAAAATCAGTGAGTAACTATAACTTCACCTTTTCCAATATCCCCCTACCCCCGACCTTTGGTCTTTAATGGCCATGGGCAACAGGGACAAAGACATTTTTTAAAAACTTACAGAGATCTATTATGTTCTACTACCTTGGCCCGCATGGGCCACTGCAAAGGGATTCTGTGAACCGTGTACTCAGATGAATGGTCATTATCTTCAAAAAGGCAGGGGCAGTGATAGACACAGGAACCAAAAAAGCAAGAGTTAACGGACCATCAGAATAATGGAGTACCAACACTTTTATGTCCTTGGCTTGAATCCTCAAGGTCCAGTGTCTCAACAGAATTTTCATTTTGGTCTCATCTGCCTCACTTGTCCACCCCTGGGCCAGTTGGCAGTTATACTGAGAACCGGAAATTTTCCTTAGAAGAGAGAAAGAGTATTTGTCAGGTAAACCAAGGAAATGTCCATTATAGGAAGTTAGGCCTTTTGTCATGGTACTCCATTAGCACCCTCCTGACTGTTAAAGAAAAAAAAAATATTGTGACACCCATTAAAGAGAGTAAGGAAGATTTTATTCAAGGGATGCTACTATGATGAGATTTTATTGTATAGTATGGGAGAGAAATCTGGCTCAGCTCAGACAAATGGAGATTTACAGCTAAAGAGCATGGTGGGGATCACTGAATGTAAAATTAAGATGGAACATCAAGGGTAAGGATGAAGGGATTCTGGCTAAACCATCTGGACAGTAATATTGTTGAAGGAAGGCTAGGGTCATAAACTATTGAGATCAGGGGATAAGGAATTTTTTAAAAGACTTATTAATACATTTTAGAGAGAGGGAGCAGGGGTAGGGGTAGAGGGAGAGGGAAAGAGAATTTTAATCAGACTCTTCACTGAGCATAGAGCCTGAGGTGAGGCTTAATCTCAGGACCGTGAGATCATGACCAGAGTAGAAACCAAGAGTCAAACGTTCAACCAGCTGCACCAACCAGGTGCCCTGGGAATAAGGGATTGGATCAGATATTAAGGGTTATAGATACTGAAGCACCTGGGTGGCTTAGTTGGTTAAATCTCTGGCTTTGGCTTGGTCATGATCTGATCCCAGGATCAAGCCTGGCATTGGGCTTGCTGCTCAGTGGGGAGTCTGGTTCTCTCTCTCCCTCTGCTATTCCCCCTGCTCAGGCTCTCTCTCTGTCAAAATAAATAAATCTTAAAAAAAAAAAAAGTGGTAAGATACCAGGGGTGAGAGATAAGGAATTTGATCAGATATCAAGAGTAGGATAGAAGATTGCTGAAAAATGACCAAGCAGATTTCTTGCTAAAACTGGGCTAAGTGGGCGGAGCCTAAGGTCAAGGTAGACAGAAAGAGGACTCAGAGGAACTTGACTCGAGTCTGGTCAAGGAGAAAATCTTCATCAGCCATGACCATTGTATTTTCTGCAGTCACACATTTTACTAATTCTTTTATCAGACATTCAGTGAACGAGAAACATGAACGCAGCAGCAATAATATAACAAATGTAAGCGCTCTAGAAGAGACAAAGGCAGTATGGGAATCCACCTCATCAGATTTAGAATATGCATGACTCCATGACTGAATTACTACCACTGCTTGACTGTTGAGATTAAGATGTAGTACAGAGGATCAGAGGGAAGGGAGGGAAATCTGAATGGGAGTCATCAGAAAGGGAGACAAGCCATGAGGCACCTTTAACTATAGGAAACAGACTGAGAGTTGCTGGGGGGGAGGGGAGTGGGAGACATGGAGAAACTGGGTGATAGGCATTAAGGAGGACACGTGATGTGATGAGCACCAAGGGTTATCCACAACTGATGAGTTACTAAATTCTCTGAAACCAATGATGTACTATCTAATGGCTAATTGAATTTAAATATCTAAAAAAGGCACTTCAAAAAAAAAGATGTAGCATAACTCACAATATCCTTTGAGTGGAAGAATGTGCGGACTTTCCACACCTCTGCTGTCCAAGTCCCATGGCTAGTAGCCACATGTGGCTAATGACCACTTAAAAGGTGGCCAATTCAAATGGAGAAATGCTGTAAAAGCAGAATAAACACTGGCTTTCAAAGACATATTGTAACCAAAAGTCAGAGAGTATTGCCACCCTCACATCACAAACATCGCATGACTTCTACAGCTAATGAGAGTGGGACCCAAGATGAGAGAGGTCAACCTGAAAGTCCATGATGTCAGAAAGAACATGGAGAAGAAAGAGTCACAATCCTGGAGTGGATGGGCTGAGGACTGTCAGAATGCCTTTTTTTTTTTTTTGGTGATTCTGTATACGGACAAGGAGAATTCACTGGAGATGACATCTGTATGCCTCACATTTTCAAGGGAAAATTATGAAAACACATATAGACCCACAGCCATAGTTTAATTATGTTTGAAATATATTCAGAACTACTCCAGTCAGTAAATTGCATATTTTCACATTTAGCTTCTCAATTTTCTCTTCGGCACCTCCCATTCTTGAAATCCCAACACAAATCACATCTCTTGCCTAAGGACCATAAACTACCTCACTATCAAAGGCTACAGTTCATTCATTCATTTGATTCATTCAAAGCAACCTAATCTTGAGTGATGTCTTAGGCGCTCTTCTAGGGACTGGTGACACGGTGAACAAAATAGGTAAAAATCTCACTTTCATGGAGCCTCTCTGGTATTTAGGGGAAAATCTTTCCTTATCAACATGAAAATACTTTTTATGGATGTTGCTTAGAATTTCAGTTTTTTTTTTCTTGACAGTATCTCAGGTGATCATCTTTGAGGTGGTTCTCCTGAAAATATTTTTGGGGGGTACTGACTCGACTTTCTGAGTCAGACACTTTCCTAAAGACAGGGGTCAAAGGAAAAGTGACAACTGTCACTCTTGCAGTAAGAACAGGGATCACAATGCTTGAAACAGATATGCTGCTCAGCTGTCAGAAAGTCCACAAGGCTCCAAATGTGTGTGGCCAACTAACGGAACCTGTAACTCAGAGGTTATCATCCTGAGAGCAATGGGAAATCCCTCTAGTTAAGGACTCTCCTTGACGGAAGCTTGACAATGGCCTTGATTTACTTACTATGATGTTTAGGTAATTATACACATTAAGAAAAGTGCACAAGGCACTTACATTTCCATGATACCATCAAAGATATTGTTGTTTTATTAAAATGTTACATCTAGAGTTGTAACGTATAGAGTAGTTAAGTCAATCACTATGAGGTACAGGTGAGACTATTGTAACAGCCATACTTCCATAAAAAAGAAAAATTTTTTGTGGTTTCTGATCTAGGAATCAGCCAGTGAATAATTCTATATCAGTGTCCAGTTACCGGGCTAAACATGTAATCTATTTATATTTCTGAGGGTAAGCAGAATTGTGATCACTGAGCCAGCTGTATTCTAGTAACTACTCATTTACCCAACATAACAGATATAAGAAGGTAAAAGGCTTCTAAGGAGACTGGTTACTTATATTTTGAACCACATTTTGGCAGGTATAACTTGCAACTTGTGCTTAGTGGTAAGATTTCTGATATTTACTTTCTCCTTCCTTTGGCAAGTCAAGTTAGTTAAAAAGTAATTAGAGTAGAGTCCATTGTTTTTCTTAAATGCTTACAGAGATATAGAACTCTCAAGTTTCTTTACTAGACAGGATTAGATCACATTAGTGATAAAGATCAGAATGATTTACATTGCTAAAACGAGAACTTCCTGTCAGTTTGGAGAAAGCTCATTTTTATAACCAACATATTGGCTGGGCTAGAGATTAATGAGTGCTATGGGTGGGGTGATGAATGTGATATATTCAATGACCTGTGGAATTTGTTCTGTAATTTCCCCACTCCTCTGGTCAGCAGAGCGTCTTCTTCAGTACCCAGCACTGCCCATAACTGCATTCAGAAAATCACTCTCCAAAAATGGTTATTTGTTTTGCCTTTTTTATAATTTTTTAAAACATTTGATTTATTTACATGTCAGAGAGAGGGAATGAGAGCACAAGCAGGGGGAGCAGGAGAGGGAAGGGGAGAAGCAAGCTTCCTGCTTGGTGGGATTGCACAAGGGCTGAAGAAGACAGAATGGGAAGGGGACAAGGAGAATAGTGGGTTTCAGATTCTTGGGAACAGAGCCCACATCTATTTCTATGTTTATCTCACTGCTATAAACCCAGGTCACAGCAGAGTGCCTGCAGCAGAGTCATGGAAGTGCTCCAGAACTGATAACTATTGCTATTTATACTACTAACATTCCTCCACAAAGGGCCAAGTGTCATAGCTTCTCCCAGTTCCCCACACTGAACGCAATGAAGAATCAAACTATCGGGTGAAGGATGGCGAGGGGCATTTAACAGGACCCAGATCACAGGAGCCATATTGTATTGCAGGACCAGGGGTCTTACCAGTGACTAGGTATTCACTCCTCTTGAGAGGCTAGCTCCTTGGATCTCCCTCTTCAATCCTCTGAACCCATGTCTGGCATCAGAAACAAAAGTAAACATAACGTATCGCCCTTGTTTATTTTTTACTATTATTTGTTACAGAGGAAGAGAGAGATCACAAGCAAGGGGAGCTGCAGGCAGAGGGAAGGCAGGCCCCCCACTAGAGCCTGGTATGGGATCCAATCCCAGGACCCTGGGATCATGACCTGAACCAAAGGTAGATGCTTAACTGAGTAAGCTACCCAGGCGTCCCTTATTGTCCTTCTTTAAAATTTAATGTATTCTCTCTCCCTCTCTCTTTGTCCCCACTCTGTCACTCATACTCACACAATCACAGAGTCACAGACAATAGCAAGGCATTTCCCATTCTAATTCGCTAAGGCACTGTGAGCTTAAGCTCAACAGAATCACTTTGCCAGCTGCTGCTCTACCGTGCCCTGATCCCTTCTCTATCCCCAAGCTCGATCTGTAACTCAAGTGTCATGGTGGTGGCTCTTTCTGCCCTCCCTCCACAAGGCTGTCATCAGCACACTCTTCCCCGTGGCTCCACTCCCCAGCACTGGCTGCCTTTGGTCTACGGGTATGCCCTCTCCTAGAGCTTTTCCACTCTCCCTGAGGGGAAGACAACCCTTACTTCTCCCCGGTGGCTGTCACGTGTCCGCTATATATTGTGACGATCAGCCCGATTAAGAGATTGGGAACTAAAAGACCGGCTTCTGCTTATGGATCAAACTAACTCTGGGGCTTGGGACACATGACAGCAGCACATGGTGGTAGAACTGAGATGGTTAGGGAGTTAATCTGCATTTTCACATCTGGTCAGCAGCAGAACAAAGAAGACACCCCAGATCTCCTATCTCCCAGAACAGTACTCTTCAAGTAACTTACAGCACCATCCTTCTCCAGCTTTGGAAGTGGCACTTTTCCAACCCCAAAGTCTTGATTCTAGGCAGCACTCCGAGAGATACTCCCTCCAGAATCACCCCTGGCTGGAAGTAGTGGTCGGCCAAGGCCTCCCAAATATCTTCCCTTCAGAGTTGCGCTTGCATCAAACTCAAAACTGTGGCACGTACGGGACTTTCCTGTCAGCCTCTAGCTCTAATGACCTATTGGACTTCAGAGGTGCTCTTTTATACCCACTTACCTTATAACATCAACGTGTGACTCCTCTAGAATTCTCTCCATGGCTTTTCTCCTGTACTAATTGTTATGGACTGAATTGTGTCCCCACAAAAGTCATATGAAGAATTCCTAATCTCCAGTGTGACTGCATCTGGAGATAGGGCCTACCTAGAAGGAGGTACTGAAGGCTTGGTGAGGTCACAGGAGTCCTAATCTGCTAGGACTGGTGTCCTCATAAGGGTGAAACACATGAAAGCACTCCCCCTACCTCCCCTCTGGGGGCCCACAGAGAAGAGGTCATCTGAGGGCACAGTTGAAAAGGTAGTGATCTATAGAACAACAAGAAAAAGCTCACTGGAGACCAACCTTGCTGGCACCTTGATCTGGAACTTCTGGCCTCCAGATCTGTGCGAAAATACATTTCTGACATTAAAGCTCTCCAGCCTGTGTTTGTCTGTCCCCGACGGCCTGGCTCCAAAGCCTCAGAGATTGGGGACAGTGAGGAACACCATAGGACTAACCCTGCCACCCTGAAAGGAACCATGCCATTTGGAACTCCAGAAAGGATTCAGAGGAACTGAAATCTGCATTCCTACCTCTGGATAGCCCCATATTCAGCAGGCCCCTGGATGCAAACCTGGAGCTTGACACTCAACCTGAACAAATCCCTCGACTGCCCCCTCCCCCAGAAAGATGGACAGAGTGCTGGCAGATCGGGCCTGCCATGTTGTGGTCCCTAACCATAACCTTTGGTTTGCTTTTCAAGATTCTGACCCCAAAGGCCTTGCAGTAGGTGCCCTACAATTTGGGGACACATGGGCAATCCCAGAGGACTCAGCCTGCTGCCCAGAAGGAAACTGTGCCATTTGGAACTCCGGAAAGGATTCAGAGGAGCAGAAATCTGCATGCCTAGCTAAGGACACACCCACACAGAGCTGACTCCTGGACACAAAGCCAGAGCCAGACACTCACCCTCACCTCCACTGTCAACTCAGCCACCCAGAAAGCTCTCCATGGGGTCTTCAGATCAGCCCTGCCATGTCCCTGGTTCCTAACACTAACCCTTGGATGGTTTCTGTAATGATCTCCTCATTTCAGGTTATGTGGTGGTTCTGCAGGACATTGTCCTGGTGTGGGATCAAACACACTGAAGCATCCCGTGTGAAGTGGCAAACGTGGTAAAGAAATGACGGCTGGGGAATCTGAGTGTGGAGACAGCACGTATTTGTGCTGCTATAACAAGCTGACTGCACTTTGAAATCACCACAGAGGAAATGAATCTTCCAAATATCCATGTTAGCACGATGACACGGAAGCAGCGAGAACATCAGACTTTGGGATGGAGGCCAAGCCCTCCCAAATCCAGGTCACCCAACATGGAGAGGACACATGTTAGCAAGAGACTCGTGGGAGAATTAAATCATGGGCCCCTGTATCTCAGGTGCAGTAGAAGCAGTGGATTTGGAATTTCAGTTTTTCCACAACGTTCCACCACAAGCTGGTTAGAACTGTGCAAAAGCAGGAAGGGAAGCCCCAGTAAAGTGGACTGGGGATGCCAGAAGGGGAGGCTGGAAGGGAGCGCCTGGTGCTCAGTGCCCATTACAGACCCCACATTGCAATCCCCCACAGGAGAGACTCACCAATTCCAGGCCTCACACGGGAAGCTGGAGGTTCATCTCCTGACTTTTTGTAGGAGCTTTGCAGCTCAGCTGGTGAGAATTCTCCATCACCCTGCCTTTCTCCAAGGGACTTTCCTTCAAGCACCCTTCCCAACTTCTTCCTCCTCCATGAAATAATGTTCCTCTCCTTTGTTTCTCGCACTTGCCTGTGATGGGACCTTAGCTTGCTCAGCCCAGACTGCCATTCTCTGCTCTTCCCAATTAAACCCATGCTGCTGGTCAAATAACTGGCAGATTGAGTTTAAGGCCAATTGAACTAATAAATTCAAAAACTTGCAAGGAACAAAATCAATATGCACAAATTAGTGGCACTCCTACGTGCTCGGAAGGAACCATCAAAAAGAGACTGCTGAGAACGATCTCATTTACACCTGCATCCAAGACAGCAAGATACCCGGGAGGCCCCTGAACCAAGAAGGTGACAGACCTGTCATCTGACAGCCCTGCAACAATGACAACAGACAGGGAGGGGTACACACGGAGATGGGGAGGCACTGTGCTCAGGGTAGAACCCACACTGGGAAAATACCTACTCTCCCCAAAACCGTCTACAGAGTCCTCACTCTGGCTCCCGAATTTCCGGACTCGGCGCAAGCCTGGAGTGGGTGTGGACACGGGAAGGACCCCGCAGGGCTGAGGTGGGGAGAGCACAAGCACCGAAGCAGGCGGACGCTCCCTGACCTCAGACCATCTGAGGAGCCCCAGGAACTGAATCCGCGAGCACACAAACACAGATGAGGACCTAGGAGCCCCCGAGCCCAGAAAGGGGGGACCCCACAGCCCCGCGCACAGCACAGCAGGAGTCCACGTCTCCTCACACAAAACGACGGAAGCCCCAGTGTCTACATAGGGCTCCCTTTCTCTGTGGGGTCCTGAGACCACGAACCCCTTGACAGTCCACTCAGGCGGCTTCTCCTCAGCTCCTCCAGCATCTGGTCCTTAGGAGGTTGGACTGCTGCCAGTGTGGGCGCGTCCTCCACAACGGGTCCGGTCAGTGTGGATGCAGAGCCACACCCTCCTCAGCTTGTCCTGTCAGGGTGGGAGGCGCCCCACATTCTCCAGAAGTCTCCACAGTGGGTCCTGAAGAGGCGGGGCTCTGGTCCCAGCTGTGGCTGTGCAGCCTGGGCTCAGGGTGGGAGCTGGGGTCTGGCGCCCTCTGCAGGCGGTGCAAGGCAGTGCAGGACTGTGGGAGCTCACCCTTCAGTGGAAGGTCCTGCTCCCTCCCTGGGTCCAGCTGATGCCATTTCATTCCGGAAATTCAAGCTGCATGGAGCCCAATACCCCCCAACTTCCCCCCAAATAGCTAAGGAACAATGAATTGGAAACAATGTGGAATTACAACAGTCCTTGACCCAAACAGTGTCACTGAACATGGCCCTGATGCAGACCCACACTCTGACCTCAACTTGGTCTCAAGCCTGGACCCTACCCTAATCCAAGACCCTAACCATAGCCCCCAACCCAAACAATGTTCACAAGAATCAAAAGGTAGAAACTGCAAATATCCATCAATGGCAAGTGCCTAAGCAAAGTGTGGTGAAGCATTTGAATTTGGGTACAGGTTCAGGTTTTAGTCAGAGTTCTAGATCAGGCTTTGGGTTTAGTGTTAGGGTGAGGGTTTAGAGTGAAGGACAGGGAACAGAGTTATAGTTTAGGGCTTTAAGTTTATGATTTAGGCTTTAAGACTCAGGGCTTATGGGATAAAGTTCAAGGTCAAATTTGGGGTTTGACTTCATGCTGAGATTTGGGTTCAGGTTTCATGACTTGGAGGTCTGGTTTAGGGTTTGGGTTCTTGGTTCAGGGCTTGGATCCAGGGCTCAGGTACAGGCTTTGGGTTCCATTCCAGGTTTGGGATTCAGGGTTCTAGTTTGGGCTTTAAGGTCAGCTTAGGTTTCAGCGTTGGTAGGGTTTAAGGTTAGGTTTAGGGATGACACATTTTCTTCAGTTGTCATCATGGACAAAATAATTCTATCTGAAGTTTCTAAGTCAGAAATGTATTTCATCTGGGGGCGCCTGGGTGGCTCCGTGTGTTAAGCCTCTGCCTTGGGCTCAGGTCATGATCTCAGGGTCCTGGGATCGAGCCCTTCATCAGGCTCTCTGCTTGATGGGGAGCCTGCTTCCCCATCTTTCTCTCTGCCTGCCTCTCTGCCTACTTGTGATCTCTGTCTGTCAAATAAATAGAATTAGTAAAAGCTATTATATGATCTTTTACAAACCATTTCCTATCTTTGCATTTCTTGTGCCAAGACAGACAAGGATTATTTAAAACCCTGAAGAGAGTGCTCTTGCTTTTAAATTGCCTGTAACCTTCGTGTAATAGATTTATGATTGATAATAGATTTAGTTAAAATATAACTATTTAAAATATTTACTCTCAGTAAACGATTTCAACCTATGCTCATTTAAGTAACTTGTTGCATAATCCCTTTTCTATTAAACCATAGTGCAAGGACCAATGCCGCGTTTCTGAGAGAACCCCAAGCTATTTTTCTAGAATGGCCATATGCATATATATCAGGCGTCCTGTTTTCACTCCCTTTGTGGAGCACCTACCCTGGAGGTCATGTAATAACCAATGACCAAAAAAACAAACCAAAAACTCAAACATCCAGGTCGAAGTGCCATCCCTGCCTGGAGTGGAGGAGACTGCTCAGACAGATCCCAGGCAGGCATCTCAGCCCAGGCCTGTGTTGGGGAAGCTGGTTCCTGGCTTTGGGCGCAAACTGGAAGCCAGCAAACTGACCCAAGAGTGCAGCCGGCGTTTAGGACTGATGATCTTTTGGCAGCCAGGCTGCGCGTGGACACCCGCTCAGGGAGCCAGGCTAGGAGGCTGCCCAGCGCAGGCGCTGGCAATGCAGCAGCATGCCAGGGCTTAGCCCCGCACCCCAGCATGGGCTCCGGCCTCAGAACTGAGGGGGTGGGGCCAGCGTAGAGAAGGGTCTTTGCTAATTTCCAAAGCTGGAAGTGAGCTCTCAGAGGACTCAGGAGGGAGGGGGGCGGGGGCGGGGGCGGGGCGGGGGCGGCCGGGAGAAGGGGCTTTGCTAATTGCCCAGGCGGGAAGGAGGGGCGCGCAGCGCCAGGGTGCTGTGCTGCAGCCCATTCGGGACTGCAGGACCCACCATACTCGCTGCCCCTGCACTCTCATGCTCCAGCCTAGCCCATGAGGCCGTGGTGTCCTGTTCCCGTTCCCGCCGCCTGCTGCCCCTCCCCGCCCAATGGCTTCTCTGGAGGACCCTCTGCTCACAGGTAAAGTGACACCACGACGCGCCCTCACCTGAAGCAGAAAACGCGGTCCAGGAGCTGGGCGTGGGATGTTTGGGCCCCAGCCTCCCGCCAACCCCAGGGCACCAGGACCACCCCAGACGCTGTGCCACACCCTGTCCGCAGGGGGTCAGGCCGGGACAGCGCCACAGGAGGTACCCCCCCCCCCGCCAGAGGGCAGGCTAGCCCCCATAGTTCGGCACCCCCACGCGCTTTTCAGAGCCTCCTGCCATTTCCAGGGCACCCAGAACCCAGAGAGTGAGGCCTTGGGTGCTTTCTAGAGACAGATTCAAGGCAATTTTTCGACTTTGGGACTCAGAGTTAACATAGTTTTCATTTGTGATTATTATTTTTTGTGGGTGCCATAGCTTTTCTTTTGACCTATGGTTGTTTTCACTCCCGGTTCTGAAGAAGCCCCTAAATCCTAACCCTGTTGAGGACTCTGAAAGCTCTCAGAGCAGCAGTGCTGGGGGACAGTGTGGACACATGTTTTGGTTTCTCCTCTGGCCTGCTTCTGTGGCAGCCCCGCTCTGTCCTCCTCAGACTTCAGAGCAATATCTGAACAAGTGGAGAAGCGACCAGGGGGTCAGGAAGGTGGCCACCGAAGAGTGACTTCTCTGGAGGGTGGCTGAGCTAGCAAGTGAGCATGTTAGTCCAGCTCTGCCTGCATTCAGTATGGAGCTGAACAGGGGCCAGGGAAGGGGAGGAGGAGCAGAGAGCAGGGACAAAGGGACCAAAGAGGAGATTCAGATGAAGGGAAGTAATGGGGAGGAAAGAGAAGAAACTCTAGAAGACAGGTATGTAGAAAGGAAAAGGGATGAAGTGGGCATTGGGAAAGGGCACCACCAGGGAAGGAGAGAGGGGAAGGAAAGAGGGAGGAAGAGAGGAAAGGGGAAAGGGAGAAGGGAGGAGTCAGCATGCCAGGGCTCCCCCTGCATCTGAAGAAGAGGTGGCTGCTCCAGCTTGTCAAACAGGGTGCTCACTCTTTGGCCCCAGTTTCTGCTCCCAGTGCTACTGGGCTTTGCAAGGAAGGCAGGCTGTCCCTTGGGACCTACTGGAGCCCACTGGAGCCCACAGGAGGGTGGGAGAATTAAGATGCCACCGGGTACTGTCCTGAGCTGCTCCCAGCCACCAGCCTCACCACATGGTGCAAGAGGGACCCCAGAACAAAGGAAGGATACAGGCCAGCATGTCTGCTGGTGGCCCTGGGCACTTAGCTCATCGCAGTGAACCACACGGCCTCCTCAACCCACGCTTTCAAAGCCTCCTTCTTCGTTTCTGGCTTTCATGTCTGTAGGAACATGAGCCAGATCTAACTCATCTCCGACAGACAATTCTGACTCACCCCGTGTCAGATTTTTATGAGTGGCTGTGATAGAGTAAGATAGCAATGCTCCAACAAACGGACTGTTTCCTCCCACTTGACCTCAACAGTCTTATACATTTTCTTAGCGAAAACATCTTGTCTCCTTCCATTAAGCTCATAACGTGGTCTAGGAGTATACATGCGCCTTCGGTAGATGCGAAGCGATACAGAGGTCTTTTTTTTTTTTTTAAATTTTACAAGGTAAAGTCAGTGAACACATCCAACTTGACGAATACGTCTCTAAAATGTCAATCCAGGCAAAGCTTTTTCTGCCTACAGTTTGGAGCCTACGTGGTGACATTTTTAAAATGCTTTCAGTCCCTCAGTGAGGCTCTTAGAAGCTAGCCAGGGCTTACTACGTGCCAGGCACTGTGTCAGGTGTTGGAGCTAAAGGGAAAGAGAGCTTGGAGGCTAGCTGGGGAGGGACATCCCTGACACAAGCACAGCTAGAAACGGAGGCCAGTGCTAGAAAAGAGAGAGCAGGCTGCATGGAGAGTGTGTACCATGGGGCTTGTGAGCTCACGAATAAGTGGGAGTAACTGGAGTGGGGAGATGGGGGAGAGAAGAGGGTCTTCCCATCAATGGGAATCACCTGTGCTTGGAGGCAGGTGGCATGAGAGGTCTCCACAGGAAGAAGGAGGCAGTGTGGTTGAAGGGCAGAGAGATGGGGCAGAACAGGCATCAGTCAGTTGGAGGGGTATGAATAGACTGATGGGAGGATTATGGGTGCCTTTGGAGGACTGAGAATTTGTTAGAAGATCAGTGCAGATTTCTATGGAGACAAATGCCAGGAACTGATAGGTCTTTGAAAGGTCACTCTGGCTGCCTTTTGGCAAAGGGGTTGGTAAAAGGCACTTGCAGGTGTGAACACACCAGGTGGGAGGTGAGTGCAGGAAATCGGGTGAGGGAGCATGGGAACTTGGTCCCGGGGTATATAAGGGAGAATAGCCTTTAAGGAGTTCCACAAATTGGCACCAGCTGTGGCTTCATTACAGAGCTGGAAGGGGGAGGTGGGTGTGTCCTGGAGGTTACAGAAATTACATGAGAAAGGGAAGTCTTTTTAGATCTCTTTTTCAACTAGAGGAACTCTCACCTTATTGATAGAATTCCAGAGTGGGAACCAATGATATGAGGACATCTTTGAAATGTCTGAATATGTTCTTCGACATCTTTGCAAGTGACGAGGAGACCTTGACCTTAGGAGGCCTTGGCCCTCTTTGTAGCCAGAAAGATTTCACCTACAGATTTGGGTTCTCCCTTTTAAAGTCAAGGAGTCAGTCCTTCCAAAGGACACCTCCTATCATTTTACCCTCTCATCATACCTCACGTGCTGGCATCTCCAAGACCCTCTGTTCCAGGTTGAGAGTATCCACTTTGGCCGGGCTGGTCTTGCCAAGAACACCACCACAGGAAATCTAGAGCCTGTAGTGCTATTAATAACATCATCTAAGACTGTGTTTGCTGCCCTCTTGGCCTCTTCCCACCATGACTCACTGAAGCTTTTTACACATTGTATCCATTATGCTATAGTTCCCAAAGGTCATCTTCTCTAGTGCCATTAGTTTTTAGGGGACCAGGCAAACCTTAAACTTGTCCCCCTTAATTGGATCCCTGTGCCCCCACAATCTCTTTGAATGCCTTTCACCATGATTCTTGAATGAGATCTGAGACCACTGCTGGTACCTAACACTTCTTGGCACCTTGTCTGCTAGGTTCTTGGAAGAGGAGGTGGCTATGGAGGTGAGTGGGGATGGGAGTGGGAGGATTTCTCCCTTCACTTCCCTTTTTGTGTTTTCAAATAATGGGTTTTGAGGGGGAGGGAAAGGTTAACCAGACCATTTATTTTCCATCTCCCATCGATAAAATGTCACACAGGAGAGAGGTGGCAGAAACGCACTTTCAGGTTAATTTTTTTACAAGGAAGATTGACTTATGAACCTACTTTGTTATTCCCTTTCATTCAATTTCCCTGTACCTCCTTTTCTATGAAGTGTAACGGTAACCCATTATTATTTTTATTGTTGGCACGTGCTTTGTGAACCATAAAGTGTACGCTATAAATGGGAGCGCTTTTCTTTTTTTTTTTTTTTTTTGGTAGTTTACGAAAAACTAATATTTTTTAAATTAATTTTTTATTTATTTTCAGCATAACAGTATTCATTCTTTTTGCACCACACCCAGTGCTCCATGCAAGCAGTGCCCTCTATGATACCCAACACCTGGTACCCCAACCTCCAAATCCCCCGCCCCTTCAAAACCCTCAGATTGTTTTTCAGAGTCCATAGTCTCTCATGATTCAGCTCCCCTTCCAATTTCCCCCACCTCCCTTCTCGTCTCTAACTCCCCATGTCCATGAAAAACTAATTTAAAAACATTCATCCACCAGAGTACCCAAAGGGCTCCCATATAAACTATCTGTCGTTACATTATGTCCCGATGTGGAGCTCGATCCCAGGATCCTGAGATAATGACCTGAACTGAAGGCAGAGGCTTTAACACACTGAGCCACCAGCCCCAATGTATTCTCTTCAGTACCAGAATTTGTAACCAATTGACAGATGAAAAAGGAGGCAGTCAAGTGAAAATCAATAGGTCTTAGACCTGCAAGAAATTTGAATTAGATGAATTCAGCTACTCAGGCACTGTTTCACATTTTCAGATCTCTGCAGAAAAGGGGTTAACCTTTTTACAGCATGTAAAAGAGAAGACTATAACACATACTATGTGTAAGCATGTAAATATCAAAAAATATCCCATTAGTTGCTAAGACACACAGGGCCTATATTTTCTCTCAAATTCATGAATATGTAGGAGCAATAAGTGAGAAGTGAATGTATACTTTTCACTTCGAAGTCTTTTAGAAATCTAAAATATGACTTTCTATGGTTTGTGTCTCCATATTCCTTTATTGCCAGTTTGAACAAATCCACATGCTTTGATTCAAAGGTAATAAATTCCTCTTATTTGGAAACATGATGTTTATTTTTATTCTCTCACCCTTAGCAGGTGGTTTCATTTTAGCACACTTCAGAGTTATAATTTCATGCTTATTAAAAACATTTATTATGATCTACATAGATGAATGAAACTTTTATTTTATTAAATTATTTGACAAAAAATCTGTTATTTTTAAAAATGTATTTCCTTTAGGGTTATTTTAGAGCGTTCAGAGAGGATCTAGGAGTGTGGTATTATGTAGTTTTTAAGTAGGTATGAAATGGTTATTTATAGGATTGTTTCTTTAAGGCTTATGTATATTGTCCATTATATGCTATAAAATATTTTGAAAGTAAATTTAAGGTATGTTTTACATAGTTTATTTTTTGGAAATAAATATTGAAATGACTTGTGAAATTCAGTATATTCTCAACATTAATTTATTTTGAAATTTACCAGTTGTCTACTGAACTATTATATGGCAGATATTACTTCAGACTACACTGGTAAATGAAATACTTGGCTTTGTAGAACTTTTATTTTAATGGGTGAGACAATTCAAAGCTATAAACCTTAATAAAAATTGCATAGTGCATTCAAAAAGGATGAGTACAATGGGGAAAAAGAAAAACTCTATCAGGGTGTGAAAAATCAAGGTTGCTAGGCAGGGGATGGGGAGTTAAAATTTTTAATAGGAAGATCAGGGTAGTTACAATGAAGCTGACAATTGAACAAAGGTATGGAAAGGTGATGAATTTGCGCAGAACTATCAGCAATAAGGTCACTCCAGACAAAGGAATTGGCTATCTTGAAGGCCATAAGGTTGGATCATGCCTGGCATATCTGAGGAATAGCAAGGAGGCCACTGTGAGTGACTGAAGAGTAGCAGGGAAAGAGGTCACAGAGGTTAAATGAGTGGCTAGATCATGTAAAAGCTTAGAAGTCATTGTAAAACTCTGGCTTTTATATTTGGAAAATTACTGTGTGATAGAATTTCTGCTAATAACTGAGAGTTCAATTGTCCATAAAATTTCAAGGACTCTTATTCTAGTAAGACAGAATGAAGAGAAAGAGTTCATATTTTCACATGGTGTAACAAATGCTCAGAGATGCAAGTGTAGGAAGCTATAGGATCACAGAAGAAGGCACTAAAATCACACCAATATATTTGATGACTGTGACTATATATAAATTTGTATTTTCTAGATTTTTTATAGTCATGGAATCACACTGTATATACTATTCATTGCCTGGCTTTTCTTTTCTCAGCATCATTACTTTGAGAATCTCCAATTGTAAATAGTTCATTTTGATGTTGAATAGTAATCTCTTTAATGAATAGATCATAATTTTTCTTTGCTCTATGGATGGACATTGATGAACATTTCCACTGTTTTCAATTCTTAAAAATAAAGCTGCTATGAAATTCATATACAAGTCCCTGTATGAACATAGGGTTTGTTTCTCTTGGTTAAATGCCTAGAAGTAAAATGGCTATTTTTGTAACTGCAACATATTTTTCATTTAAAAAAATTTTGAAACTATTTTCCAAAGTGGTTGTATCATGATATATGCCAACAACAGTTTAGATTTTTTGTTTCTTCTCAATCTAGCTCAGACCAAGTACAATTAGCCTTTATAATTTTAGCCATTCTAATAGATATGTAAGCATGTCTCATTATGATTTTAATTTGTATTTCTTTAATGTCTAAATGTTGAGAAATTTGTCATGTGCCTATAAGCCATCCATATACTTTTGGTGACATGTCTCTTCCATTATTTCCTTCACATGTAAAATTGGATACTCTGTTTGGTTATTAGTAAGGTTTTTTTATTTTTATTCATATTTAAATAATCAGAGTAGATGTCCATTATCAGATATGTAATTTGGAAATCGCTTGTCCATCTTTACAGTTTCTCAATGGAGCTTTGATAGCTGTGTCTTTCAAGAAATATGCTACTTCTTTCCTGGTACACGGAGGTATGACTAGAACATTATCAATGTTGACCTTTGCAAAGAAAATCATGGCTTAAGATATATGTAGTCTGCAGTTGTTGGGAGTGTTCACCATCCTTGCCTCTAACTCATCTCTCACTGCCCACACATTCAGATATAGGGGAATATTGATTGACAAAATATTAATTGCCAAATAACACTAGTTAGAGAATAAGAAAAATGCAGGCACCTGATTATATAATATTACATAAATAAAATGTGTTTTTATAAGTGCTATTGGAAGGAAATTCCTCAATACTTTAATCACACAGAATGATGGAATCCTAGATTTTTTTTTCTTGTATTTACTAAGAAAATGATCATGCCTCAAGTATATTAAAATGGAATAGGGAAAATTAAAAATTGTTTTAAGATGATTTGCGTGTGTTGTGCGTATGTGAGAGAGAAAGATAAAGAAAAAGAGAAAGGGAAAGACAGAGAGGTGGCTGCAGTGAATTGATGAGTTGGAGGATAGATTTTAAAGTTTTGTCTTTTGCTTTCTACATTTCTTTTTCCTTAGGTACAAGAGAACAATCAGTAATATCTCAGAAGCCTGCTGGTAACATCAGCAGAAAGAATTAGAGGTTCCCAGAAAATTAAGATGACATATAGTTTTCCTGACATAAGAAAATCATTTTTTGTCCCCAGCTATTTTCAATGATCTATACCCCACCTGTGTACTTGCCCAAGCACACTTCTTCCAAAACTTCCTGGGAGGTTCTTAAAAAGAAATGCAAAAACCTCACTCCTTAAGGATTTTGAGGGAACAAGGCAATGGGAAAACTAACAGTCACCACCAGACCAGGAAATAGCCTAAGCTATTGAGACAATAAATCAGTGGTAAAACTCCTAGTGCTATTTCAAAAGCAATCAAGGCCTTGCATTCCTTGTCCCAGAAAATGAGCCCAAGACCCCATCTAGTTTCTATCTGCTCTTGAAGCCTGCAGAGTCCCTTTCCCTTGTCCAACAGTTACCTCTGCTTTATTCTAACGTTGAAGTTTCTGCCCTCGGTGGAATACAAGCTTCATTCAGGTGAACATGCAATACATATTGCACAAATACATATGTGGATGTGCATGCATCCACAACCTTATGACCAACCATACACGGAATAATAAAACTCTCCCTTCTGAGTATTCATCTTAAATACTAAATAAAAATCTCTCTCCTGTTCAAACAGTCAAGGCTTTGGAACTTATTCCCTGTGATCTCCTTGTATGTTGTAAACAAAGATTCCTTTGTTTGACAACTCCACCTGTTTCTGTGATTCACCAAAGACTGACCTCAGTTAGTTCAGTTGCTGTAATGGCTTTCACTACTCTGATTCTACCTCTGCAAGTCTCCAAATTTAACTATTTTTTCTCCCAATTCTGCATGTTCTTGGCTTTAAACTGCAACTCTGAAGAGAAGATTTGCTTGTTTAAAAAAAAAAAATCAAGAAAAGGTAGTAGTAGTTAACATTGTTACTTTGAACTTCCTGCCCTAAGGGGCTCTCCTGTTCTTTCTCTTTGACTTCCTGGACTAAAACGACAGAAATTTGGCAATACATCACTCCCCAATCCAGATTACTGCCAGAACAGTTTATACTTTTAGAAAAATATTAGTTTAAAAGATCACATAATTAAATACTTAAGCATGTAGTGTAATATAGTGGTTTACAAGAAATATATTTTGGTCATCTGAATATTTGGTTTTCAACCATGGCTACTGACTCACAGCTCCTAAAACTCTTGGGATTTCCTGTGATAAGGGTGAGAGAGGTGTGTTTTGTTCTGTTAATGAAGTGACCTTCAGACCTCACTCAAGGCAAGGGCTGTTTGCCTGAAGGACCAACCACTTGGTGAAAGCCTTCACAACTTTTTGCCTCCCCTTCCTCCCAATACAGGATTATCTGGGGAGGGAAGAGGATCTGGAGATTAGATCAGCAAATGACAATGATTTAGTCAGTCATGACTATGTCATGAAGCCTCCACAGAAAAGCTGAAAGGACTGGGTTCAGAAAGCTTTTAGTTTGTGAAATGTATGAAAAGGCAGGAAGAGTGGCAGTCTTACAGAAGGTAATAGAAGCTCTGTGCCCATTCTCCATACCTTGCCCTGTGCACTTCTTTATCTATCTATTGATTTAAATCTTCTATTATATCTTTTAATAAGCTGGCAAACATAAAGTAAGTATTTTTCTGAGTTTTGTGAGTCCCTGTAGCAAATTAAAAGAACGTAAGAAGTAGGCCACTGGGACCTCCAACCTGTAGTTGCTCAGTCACAAGCACAGGTAATAACCTGGGGCCTACAGTGAGACTGGCATCTGAGGTGGGGTTGGAGATAGTCTTGGAGGACTGATCCATTAACTGATGAAATCTTACACTATGTTCAGGTAGATAGTGTCAGAATTTAGTTGAATTCTTGGAGATCCTGCTGTTGTCTGAAAATTATTTGGCATTGTTGGTATGATGTCCTAAAACCCAAAAAGATATAGCTACCTCAAAATAAGAATACGGTTGACAGCTTATATATAATAAGTGAGTATTTCAGGGATTTAAAATATACCCAATAAATAATGTAAGGAAATAAGGAAAGATTTTGAAATAAAAACAAGAATAAGAACCTAGTGGTACTAATAGATTAAATATATGTAATCTAGTTGAATTAAGAATACAATGGATAGAATACGTAATGGATTCAATAGAGATAAGAAGTCACTTAAGGATATAGTCATCTGGATACCAGCAAAGCATTAAAATTATCAATATAAAAGAGGTGTAAGATGTAGGTGATGTGTGTGGAACAAAAGCTAGAGAAGAAATTAGATTTCCTTACTACTCATAGCCTGTTGACAAGTCCTTGAAGCTCCTCTGGGGACTCAGCTGCTTCCATGTGGACACATCCACTCAGGGCAAAAAGCATTCTTAGTCCTCCCCCCAGGATACTGAAAATCTACTTTCACATGTAAAAATTACTTTGGAAACTTCTTTATCTCTACTCCCCACCCCTGCCCTCAAGATATACATTGGCAATCATCTCCCAAGCATATACCCACTGATACACATCAGAAGAGTCTCTTCCCTGAGTTTTTACTAAATAGTAATAAATGACCTTTCCCTAACAATAGCTAGCCCCCTCAAGGTCCTGGAAACCTTGTTTATAAAATACCTTGGAGGCTTGTGCTATCCCTAACCTCCTCCCAAATTGAAAGTATATAATCAGCCACTCTTCATGACCCTCTCTCTCTACTCCAAATAAATAAATAAATATTTTTAAATAAAATAAAATAAATGACTTTTTTTAAATGAAAGAAGAAAAAGGAAAGAAATATTTGAATATTAATGTACATCTATTTCTCAAGCATAAAATAGTCAAGACACTGGATTAAAACTTACATACAAGAAAAGAAAGAAAATATTCATAACTAGAGTTGACTCTATGAATCCCAAACTAGGGCATACATACCAAAGACACACAAAAAAAATCACAAGTGTTAGAGAGAAAAAAAATAATTCATTAATAAAGAAACAAGAATCAGACTGACAGAAATTTTTTAAATAACATCAGATATAAAAAAGAATGAAGTAATAGCTTTATTATCTTGAAAAAAAATCACAAATGGAAACATTTAGATCCTTATAAAATGTCATTGGCATAGGAAGGCATAATAAAAAAAATATTTTCAGGAATACAGATCACAGATAATTTGCCTTAATTTGTGTAGGCAGCACTTAAATACTAATATTATTTTAACAGTTAAAATATACTCTATGATCTTTGAGGTTGGGGAAAAGAGGATGACCAAGTCATCTTGAAATAATTCAGTTTTATGAAAAAAGTAAAAAGATCAAAAAAAAGACTTGTAGAAAAGAGAGATAAAACATATGCATAATAAAAATAAATAAATAAATAAACAGCTGGAGTGCCTGGGTGACTTAGTCGGTTCAAGTGTCTGCCTTCAGCTCAGGTGATGATCCCAGGGTCCTGGTATTGAGCCCTGCATCAGGCTCCCTGCTCAGTGGAGAGTCTGCTTCTCCCTCCCATTGAGAAAAAAAATTTGACTTATTTATTTGAGAGAGATAATCTTTAAATTTTACTTATTTATTTGAGAGAGAGTGAGAAAAGAAAAACATGCACACAGCAGAGGGAATAACAGAGGGAGAGGGAGAAGCATGCCACTGAGCAGGGAACCCCCTGCGGGGCTCTATCCCAGGACCCGGGTATTATGACCTGAGCTATAGGTAGACACTTAACTCAGGTACCCCAATAAATACAATCTTTTAAAAAAAATAAATAATAATAAAAATAAATAATATTTCAGATAGTATGATTTTTTTAATGTGAGACTTGGTATAAAAACAGGATGACATACTTGTCTAATTATAGCAAAGACTTTGATAAGTTTAGATGCAGTAGTACATAAAAAATTTAACTTCTTTCATTAACTGATAATTTAATTAGATTAAATTAAGAGACATCAAAATTTAGAGAATCTAATAGTCCTGATCTATTAATAAATGTAGCCATCCTGACCCCAAAACAAGAGTCTTCAGTAAGTATATAAGCATAAGTTGAACATTTTCACAAACAGGCCATTATTTAGGCCAGAAGTATATGCCAATAAATTCCTAGAGTTAAATATCAGGCTATATTTTCCAAGAATAAGGCAATAAAATTAGAAAACAATGACCAAAATATTAAATTCATATAATTGGAAGTTAACTTCATACCTAAAAAGAAATAATACAGCTAATTCAGAAATTTTTAGAATTACAGTACTTTGGTAATATCAACTCTCAAAATGAGTAACGGACAGGTGGGGCTAGCAAGAGACTCGTGGGAGGATTAAATCATGGGCCCCTGTATCTCAGGTGCAGTAGAAGCAGTGGATTTGGAATTTCAGTTTTTCCACAACGTTCCACCACAAGCTGGTTAGAACTGTGCAAAAGCAGGAAGGGAAGCCCCAGTAAAGTGGACTGGGGATGCCAGAAGGGGAGGCTGGAAGGGGACGCCTGGTGCTCAGTGCCCATTACAGACCCCACATTGCAATCCCCCACAGGAGAGACTCACCAATTTTAGGCCCCACAGGGGAAGCTGGAGGTTCATCTCCTGACTTTTTGTAGGAGCTTTGCAGCTCAGCTGGTGAGAATTCTCCATCACCCTGCCTTTCTCCAAGGGACTTTCCTTCAAGCACCCTTCCCAACTTCTTCCTCCTCCATGAAATAATGTTCCTCTCCTTTGTTTCTCGCACTTGCCTGTGATGGGACCTTAGCTTGCTCAGCCCAGACTGCCATTCTCTGCTCTTCCCAATTAAACCCATGCTGCTGGTCAAATAACTGGCAGATTAAGTTTAAGGCCAATCGAACTAATAAATTCAAGAACTTGCAAGGAACAAAATCAATATGCACAAATTAGTGGCACTCCTAGGTGCTCGGAAGGACCCATCAGAAAGAGACTGCTGAGAACGATCTCATTTACACCTGCATCCAAGATAGCAAGATACCCAGGAGGCCCCTGAACCAAGAAAGTGACAGCCCTGCTACAATGACGACAGACAGGGAGGGGTACACACGGAGATGGGGAGGCACTGTGCTCAGGGAAGAACCCACACTGGGAAAATACCTACTCTCCCCAAAACCGGCTACAGAGTCCTCACTTTGGCTCCCGAATTTCCGGACTAGGCGCAAGCCTGGAGTGGGTGTGGACACGGGAAGGACCCCGCAGGGCTGAGGTGGGGAGAGCACGAGCACCAAAGCAGGGGGACGCTCCCTGACTGCAGACCATCTGAGGAGCCCAAGGAACCTAATCCGGGAGCACACAAACACAGACAAGACCAAGGATCACCCGAGCCCAGAAAGGGGGGACCCCACAGCCCCGCGCACAGCACACAGGAGGCCACGTCTCCTCACACAAAACGACGGAAGCCCCAGTGTCTACACAGGGCGCCCTTTCTCTGTGGGGTCCTGAGACCACGAACCCCTTGACAGTCCACTAAGGGACTTCTCCTCACCTCCTCCAGCGTCTGGTCCTTAGGAGGTTGGACTGCTGCCAGTGTGGGCGCGTCCTCCACAACGGGTCCGGTCAGTGTGGATGCAGAGCCACACCCTCCTCAGCTTGTCCTGTCAGGGTGGGAGGCGACCCACATTCTCCAGAAGTCTCCACAGTGGGTCCTGAAAAGGCAGGGCTCAGGTCACAGCTGTGGCTGTGCAGCCTGGGCTCAGGGTGGGAGCTGGGGTCTGGCGCCCTCTGCAGGCGGTGCAAGGCAGTGCAGGACTGTGGGAGCTCACCCTTCAGTGGAAGGTCCTGCTCCCTCCCCGGGTCCAGCTGATGCCATTTCATTCCGGAAATTCAAGCTGCATGGAGCCCAATACCCCCCAACTTCCCCCCAAATAGCTAAGGAACAATGAATTGGAAACAATGTGGAATTACAACAGTCCTTGACCCAAACAGTGTCACTGAACATGGCCCTGATGCAGACCCACACTCTGACCTCAACTTGGTCTCAAGCCTGGACCCTACCCTAATCCAAGACCCTAACCCTAGCCATCAACCCAAACAATGTTCACAAGAATCAAGAGGTAGAAACTGCAAATATCCATCAATGGCAAGTGCATAAGCAAAGTGTGGTGAAGGGTTTGAATTTGGGTTCAGGTTCAGGTTTTAGTCAGAGTTCTAATCAGGCTTTGGGTTTAGTGTTAGGGTGAGGGTTTAGAGTGAAGGACAAGGGAACAGAGTTATAGTTTAGGGCTTTAAGTTTATGATTTAGGCTTTAAGACTCAGGGCTTATGGGATAAAGTTCAAGGTCAAATTTGGGGTTTGACTTCATGCTGAGATTTGGGTTCAGGTTTCATGACTTGGAGGTCTGGTTTAGGGTTTGGGTTCGTGGTTCAGGGCTTGGATCCAGGGCTCAGGTACAGGCTTTGGGTTCCATTCCAGGTTTGGGATTCAGGGTTCTAGTTTGGGCTTTAAGGTCAGCTTAGGTTTCAGTGTTGGTAGGGTTTAAGGTTAGGTTTAGGGATGACACATTTTCTTCAGTTGTCATCATGGACAAAATAATTCTATCTGAAGTTTCTAAGTCAGAAATGTATTTCATCTGGGGGCGCCTGGGTGGCTCCGTGTGTTAAGCCTCTGCCTTGGGCTCAGGTCATGATCTCAGGGTCCTGGGATCGAGCCCTTCATCAGGCTCTCTGCTTGGCGGGGAGCCTGCTTCCCCATCTTTCTCTCTGCCTGCCTCTCTGCCTACTTGTGATCTCTGTCTGTCAAATAAATAGAATTAGTAAAAGCTATTATATGATCTTTTACAAACCATTTCCTATCTTTGCATTCTCATGTGCCAAGACAGACAGGGATTATTTAAAACCCTGAAGAGAGTGCTCTTGCTTTTAAATTGCCTGTAACCTTCGTGTAATAGATTTATGATTGATGATAGATTTAGTTAAAATATAACTATTTAAAATATTTACTCTCAGTAAACGATTTCAACCTATGCTCATTTAAGTAACTTGGTGCATAATCCCTTTTCTATTAAACCATAGTGCAAGGACCAATGCCGCGTTTCCGAGAGAACCCCAAGCTATTTTTCTAGAATGGCCATATGCATATATATCAGGCGTCCTGTTTTCACTCCCTTTGTGGAGCACCTACCCTGGAGTTCATGTAATAACCAATGATCAAAAAAACTAACCAAAAATCAAACATCCAGGTTGAAGTGCCATCCCTGCCTGGAGTGGAGGAGACTGCTCAGACAGATCCCAGGCAGGCATCTCAACCCAGGCCTGTGCTGGGGAAGCTGGTTCCTGGCTTTGGGCACAATCTGGAAGCCAGCAAACTGACCCAAGAGTGCAGCTGGCCTTTAGGACTGATGATCTTTTCGCAGCCAGGCTGCCCGTGGACACCCGCTCACAAAGCCAGGCTATGAGTCTGCCCAGCGCAGGCGCTGGCAATGGGGCAGCATGCTAGGGCATAGCCCTGCACCCCAGCCAGGGTTCAGGCCCCTGGAGTGAGGGGGCAGGGCCGGCACAGAGAAGGGTCTTTGCTAATTTCCAAAGCTGGAAGTGAGCTCTCAGAGGACTCAGGAGGGAGGGGGGCGGGGGCGGGGCGGGGGGGGGCCAGGAGAAGGGGCTTTGCTAATTGCCCAGGCGGGAAGGAGGGGCACACAGCTCCAGGGTGCTGTGCTGCAGCCCATTCGGGACTGCAGGACCCACCATACTCGCTGCCCCTGCGCTCCCACGCTCCAGCTTAGCCCCAGAGGCCACGGTGTCCCGTTCTCATTCCTGCTGCCTGCTGCCCCTCCCTGCCCCATGGCTTCTCTGGAGGACCCTCTGCTCACAGGTAAAGTGACACCTCGACGCGCCCTCACCTGAAGCAGAAAACGCAGGACAGGAGCGGGAGGGGGGGGGGGAGGGTGGAGTGGTCGGGGCCCAGGCTTCCGGCAACCCCAGGGCACCAGGACCACCCAGGACGCCGCGCCACACCCCCTACGCAGGGGGTCGTGCCAGGACAGCGCCACAGGAGGTACCCCCCCCCTGCCAGCGGGCAGGCTAGCCCTCATAGTTCGGCACCCCCACGTGCATGTCAGAGCCTCCTGCCATTCCCAGGGCACCCAGAACCCAGAGAGTGAGGCCTTGGGTGCTTTCTAGTGACAGATTCAAGGCAATTCTTCGACTTTGGGACTTCAGAGTTAACATAGTTTTCATTTGTGATTATTATTTTTGTGTGGGGGCCGTCGCTTTTCTTTTGACCTATGCTTGTTTTCACTCCCGGTTCTGAAGAAGCCCCTAAATCCTAACCCTGGTGAGGACTCCGAAAGCTCTCAGAGCAGCAGTGCTGGGGGACAGTGTGGACACATGGTTTGGTTTCTCCTCTGGCCTGCTTCTGTGGCAGCCCCGCTCTGTCCTCCTCAGACTTCAGAGCAATATCTGAACAAGTGGAGAAGCGACCAGGGAGTCAGGAAGGTGGCCACCAAAGAGTGACTTCTCTGGAGGGTGGCTGAGCAAGCAAGTGAGCATGTTAGTCCAGCTCTGCCTGCATTCAGTATGGAGCTGAACAGGGGCCAGGGAAGGGGAGGAGGAGCAGAGAGCAGGGACAAAGGGACCAAAGAGGAGATTCAGATGAAGGGAAGTAATGGGGAGGAAAGAGAAGAAACTCTAGAAGACAGGTATGTAGAAAGGAAAAGGGATGAAGTGGGCATTGGGAAAGGGCACCACCAGGGAAGGAGAGAGGGGAAGGAAAGAGGGAGGAAAGAGGAAAGGGGAAAGGGAGAAGGGAGGAGTCAGCATGCCAGGGCTCCCCCTGCATCTGAAGAAGAGGTGGCTGGTCCAGCTTGTCAAACAGGGTGCTCACTCTTTGGCCCCAGTTTCTGCTCGCAGTGCTACTGGGCTTTTCAAGGAAGGCAGGCTGTCCCTTGGGACCTACTGGAGCCCACTGGAGCCCACAGGAGGGTGGGAGAAATAAGATGCCACCGGGTCCTGTCCTGAGCTTCTCCCAGCCACCAGCCTCACCACATGGTGCAAGAGGGACCCCAGAACAAAGGACGGACACAGGCCAGCATGTCTGCTGGTGGCCCTGGGCACTTAGCTCATCGCAGTGAACCACACCGCCTCCTCAACCCACGCTTTTAAAGCCTCCTTTTTCGTTTCTGGCTTTCATGTCTGTAGGAACATGAGCCAGATCTAACTCCTCTCCGACAGACAATTCTGACTCACCCCGTGTCAGATTTTTATGAGTGGCTGTGATAGAGTAAGATAGCAATGCTCCAACAAACGGACTGTTTCCTCCCACTTGACCTCAACAGTCTTATACATTTTCTTAGCGAAAACATCTTGTCTCCTTCCATTAAGCTCATAACGTGGTCTAATAGTATACATGCGCCTTCCTTAGATGCGAAGCGATACAGAGGTCCTTTTTTTTTTTTTTAAATTTTACAAGGTAAAGTCAGTGAACACATCCAACTTGACGAATACGTCTCTAAAATGTCAATCCAGGCAAAGCTTTTTCTGCCTACAGTTTGGAGCCTACGTGGTGACATTTTTAAAATGCTTTCAGTCCCTCAGTGAGGCTCTTAGAAGCTAGCCAGGGCTTACTACGTGCCAGGCACTGTGTCAGGTGTTGGAGCTAAAGGGAAGGAGAGCTTGGAGGCTGGCTGGGGAGGGACATCCATGACACAAGCACAGCTAGAAACGGAGGCCAGTGCTAGAAAAGAGAGAGCAGGCTGCATGGAGAGTGTGTACCATGGGGCTTGTGAGCTCACGAATAAGTGGGAGTAACTGGAGTGGGGAGATGGGGGAGAGAAGAGGGTCTTCCCATCAATGGGAATCACCTGTGCTTGGAGGCAGGTGCCATGAGAGGTCTCCACAGGAAGAAAGAGGCAGTGTGGTTGAAGGGCAGAGAGATGGGGCAGAACAGGCATCAGTCAGTTGGAGGGGTATGAATAGACTGATGGGAGGATTATGGGTGCCTTTGGAGGACTGAGAATTTGTTAGAAGATCAGTGCAGATTTCTATGGAGACAAATGCCAGGAACTGATAGGTCTTTGAAAGGTCACTCTGGCTGCCTTTTGGCAAAGGGGTTGGTAAAAGGCACTTGCAGGTGTGAACACACCAGGTGGGAGGTGAGTGCAGGAAATCAGGTGAGGGAGCATGGGAACTTGGTCCGGGGGTATATAAGGGAGAATAGCCTTTAAGGAGTTCCACAAATTGGCACCAGCTGTGGCTTCATTACAGAGCTGGAAGGGGGAGGTGGGTGTGTCCTGGAGGTTACAGAAATTACATGAGAAAGGGAAGTCTTTTTAGATCTCTTTTTCAACTAGAGGAACTCTCACCTTATTGATAGAATTCCAGAGTGGGAACCAATGATATGAGGACATCTTTGAAATGTCTGAATATGTTCTTCGACATCTTTGCAAGTGACGAGGAGACCTTGACCTTAGGAGGCCTTGGCCCTCTTTGTAGCCAGAAAGATTTCACCTACAGATTTGGGTTCTCCCTTTTAAAGTCAAGCAGTCAGTCCTTCCAAAGGACACCTCCTATCATTTTACCCTCTCATCATACCTCACGTGCTGGCATCTCCAAGACCCTCTGTTCCAGGTTGAGAGTATCCACTTTGGCCGGGCTGGTCTTGCCAAGAACACCACCACAGGAAATCTAGAGCCTGTAGTGCTATTAATAACATCATCTAAGACTGTGTTTGCTGCCCTCTTGGCCTCTTCCCACCATGACTCACTGAAGCTTTTTACACATTGTATCCATTAAGCTATAGTTCCCAAAGCTCATCTTCTCTAGTGCCATTAATTTTTAGGGGACCAGGCAAACCTTAAACTTGTCCCCCCCTAATTGGATCCCTGTTCCCCCACAATCTATTTGAAAGCCTTTCACCATGATTCTTGAATGAGATCTGAGACCACTGCTGGTACCTAACACTTCTTGGCACCTTGTCTGTTAGGTTCTTGGAAGAGGAGATGGCTATGGAGGTGAGTGGGAATGGGAGTGGGAGGATTTCTCCCTTCACTTCCCTTTTTGTGTTTTCAAATAATGGGTTTTGAGGGGGCGGGAAAGTTTAACCAGACCATTTATTTTCCATCTCCCATCGATAAAATGTTTACCACTCCACACTGGAAGAATTTATATCTTTCCTTTGAATCTCCAGGAAAATCTCCCAAACCCAGACCACCACCATGTGGATTCAGCCATCTTCTGATTCACCTCCAGATTGTCTCCTCCTAACTGCTCAAGCCACTGGTTAAGGGCGAAATGTTCAATGCCCAAGCAATTAAGTGGGGAACACGTTTATCTAAGCAATTGCATGCAGCTCTCTATCTGCATACAGGGGGTCTCTCCCAAGCATTTCCAACCTCAGCAAAAGAAGACAAAGCCCCAGCAGTCTGGGGTATATATCATTCATTCATTCCTGTGTTCAACACTCATGGCGGATCCCCAGCAAGACAGTGGGAGAGCAAGGACTGGAGAAATCCTGGAAGCTGAAGTCTGAGGAGGATTTCAAATTCAAGTCAGAGATGAAAGAAACATCTGGACTTGGTCCTCAGGTACATGCAGTATTCTGAACTGAGGCTAGAACCAGAGACCATTCTAATGAAAGGCCTCTACAGGTGGGCTCCAACTCAGTTTCGTGTATATTCATTCATGAAATAGCTCTTTGGGTCAACATGCAGAAGAAAACCATTTCAGAAAACTGACAATGAGGAGAGTAAAGGGAAGCCAGAAGGCTTGTGAATGGGGAGAGAGGAGGACCCAGGGCAGGAAACCAAGAATCCCTCCCTGCCCTCCTTGCTGCCAGGGAGGTCTGAGGGACTAGTTTCCACCTGGGATCCCAAGTCCAGAACAAAAGCAGCGGGGCCACGGCGGGGGAGGGAAGGGGGTCCTCAGCACAGGCGCATGGGGCTGCGGAAAGATGGGGGCTAGCGTGCCTGATGGCGGGGGGCACCTCGCAAGGCGCTGTCCCCAGCCCGACCCCATGAGGACCCGGGTTTGGCGCAGCGTCCGGGGTGGTCCCGGTGCCCTGGGGTTCGCGGGAGGCTGGGCCTCCACAACCCCCCTCTTCGCCCCCAGGTCGGGTCCGCGCTTTCTGCTCCAGGTGAGGGCGCAGCGCGGTGTCACTTTACCCCTGTGCAGAGGGTGGTCCGGAGAAGCCTTGGGGCGGGGAGGGGCAGCAGGCAGCACGAGCGGGACAGCGGAGCCTCACATGGGAGCGTACGGGCGGCGAGTCCGGTGGGTCCTGCAGTCCCGACTGAGCCGCAGCACAGCACCGCGGCGCTGCCCGCCCCTCCTCCGCCAGCCCCTCCACCTCCTCCCAGACTCTCAGCCACATCCTCTGTGAGCTCACTTCCAGCTTAGGCAATTAGCAAAGCGCCTTCTCCCCGCCGCCCTCCACCCGCCCCCGCCCCCCTCCCTCCTGAGTCCTCCGCGAGCTCCCTTTTCGCTTTGGCAATTAGCAAAGCCCCTTCTCTGCCCCGCCCCCGCCCCCTCCCTCCTGAGGCCCCGCCCTGGCTGGGGCGCGGGGGAAGCCCCGGGGGCTGCAAGCTTGACCAGCACTGGCGCTGGGCAGCCTCCTAGCCTGGCTCCTTGAGCGGGTGTCCACCCGCGGCCTGGCTGCAAAAAGATCATCAGTCCTGTTAACCCTGGCTGCACTCTCCCGTCAGTTTGCTGGCTTCCAGATTGCGCCCAAAGCCAGGAACCAGCTTCCCCAACACAGGCCTGGGCTGAGATGCCTGCCCAGGATCTGTTTGAGCAGTCTACTCATCTCCAGGCAGGGATGGCACTTCCACATGGATGTTTGGGTTTTTTTATTGTTTTTTGGTCATTGGTTATTATTACATGACCTCCAGGGTAGGTGCTCCACAAAGGGAGTGAAAACAGGATGCATGATATACCCCTCACCTCCCATGCTGTCTTTCTCTTAAATAATAAGCACTGCTGAACTATCTTAGATTCTGTACCTTCTCTCCAGCCATGAACGTATCACTGTCTTTAACTCTTGAAAACTTCATTAGACAAATTAATGTGGTGAAGGAAGCAATATGAGAAAGCCTATTAATCTGATGAGCATGGAACTGAACAAACCCTATAGATACTTTCCCTTTGATTTCTAGCCTATCAATACCTACAGTGAGTCACATACACTCAAGATTATTGTTTTTATTGTATACTTCATATATTCATTGATTTTGGACTCGTTATCATTTCGTTGAAGTGTTAAACTATGGTAATAAACAAACTTTTAATTAACTTTTCCTCCTATGATACAAATATAACTTGCACTTGAGCTTTAGCTAATTTTATGTTCTAAAATTGCCAAAACAAAATGATCAAGGTTTCTAGATTATTTACTGTATTTTCTACTATATAATATTGTTCTATCTCTTCTGTATAAAGAAAATGAATGCTTGGGGCTCTTGGGTGGCTCAGTGTGTTAAAGCCTCTGCCTTCTGCTCAGGTCATGATCCCAGAGTCCTGGGATAGAGCCCCACATCAGGCTCTCTGCTCAGCAGGGACCCTGCTTCCCTTCCTTTCTCTCTGCCTGCCTCTCTGTCTACTTGTGATCTCTGTCTGTCAAATAAATAAATAAAATCTTTAAAAAAAGAAAATGAATGCTTGATAACTAAATGAATGCTTTACTGAACAAATTAAATATGGCAATAGCATTTTATTTTATCATGCTTCACATATTAAACAATAATATTATATCACTAGTCTACAAATAATCTACTCGCATAGTCATTTGGAAGCTTTTAGCAAAAGAATTCTTCCTCCTGATTGTAGTATAAAAGCCACAGAAATATACAGAAGACTCCTAGGATAGAAAGTGAAATCCAGTTATCCGTGATGCCTTGAGGAGGACCTGACCTATGTATGTCCTGGGATGCACTAGTAACTGTTACATGTGATAGGATTATATTTAATATATACAGTTTCATTTACTTCACAAAGGACATATAAATTTGAGAATAAAATATTTGATGAATCTATAAAGTCTATATCTATTTGTAACTAATGTGGTAGAATTAAGATGTTAATTTGAAAAAAAATTCATTGAACACATACACATATTCAATTGTTTTTATATATATAAACAGCATTATTTATTTATGTAAATAAATGCATTGTCTGTAAAATCCATTTACTTATCAATCATAAGGGTAATTTTAAGTACTAAGAATAAGAAATATGTGAAAAGATAAGTGTTCAAGAGTGCAGTTTGTGGTAATTAATACAATATGATAGGCTCATGAAAAAGATATATTACTTGAACTTAAAAGCTTCTATAATTAAGCGATGACCACTTGAAATTTGTAATTAGTCTTGCTGCAGTTTTTCCTTGCACTTATTGCCCTTCCCCAGAAGTTCATTAAGAATTTCTGTGAATGTCCTTATGTTTAATCTCATTCATAGATTCCACTGCTGCTCACAAAACAAAGCCAAAAATAGAGGTAACTCTATGTGGCACTCCATCCACAAGCAATACATTCATAAATAATTAAAAAGCTCTCTACTTCATTTGTTACCCATTCAGCTGATAATTTAAATGAGTAACTGAGGCCATTTTATCAGCACTTTTAATAGAATGCGACTCAGAAACTTCACAGTGTTATTTAAGAAGAAATGCTCACATGTTAAGGTTTTTATTTTTTTAAATCAACAAAATAATTTTCAAATATTAAAAGCAAATGTCTCCTTTTCCTCCAAGTTTCCTTGCTATGTCAAAGTTACAAATAAATACATTAAAATCGTATTTTGAGTAGTAGATAAAAACAAAAGTTTTGAAACTGTGGGTTCAGTGTCTGGGTTAACTTGTATAAATATCTGAACTCAATGTATTAAGACTTTATTAGATTTTTTTTAGACTATTTAAAAATACATGCTGAGATAATGACAACATTATTTTATTCATTTTAATAAATAAATTATTTTATTTTATTATGTTTAGATATTTATTTATTAAATTAATGATCTAATATTTAATAATCTAAATTTGAAATATTTTAAATTCTAAAAATATTTATTTAATTAAATTGATATATTTAATATAAATATTTAATAAATTATTTAATCATTATTATAATTATGCAATACATTATGTATTGTGTAATAATTGCATTTTAATAAATAAATAAATGTATTATTTACATTATTTTATTTTATTTTATTTTATTTTATTTACTTGACAAAGAGAGGGAGAACGCAAACAAAGGGAGCTGCAGGCAGAAGGAGAGGGAGAAGTAGGCTCCCAGCTGAGTAGAAAGTTCAACCTGGGGTTCCATCCCACGACCCTGGGATCACCACCTGAGTCGAAGGCAGATGCTTAAGTGACTGAGCCATCCAGATGCCCAAGGCTTTGTATTCTTTGCTTCTAAATATTGATGCTCCTTCATCTCTGGAGTTAGTAAATTGATGTTGAGAATTCATATCAAAGAATTGATAGTAGCTGTTAAACAGAAACATGTAATTTAGGGGAAAAAAAGAACAGAAGGAAGAGAAAGGCCAAAAGTCAAAAGCACATTAATATAAAATTTAATTAGATAAAAAAGCTGATATTCCTGAAGGGGGCTAATAAAAGAGCTGCAAAGAGCTGATAGGATTAGGAAAATTGTCCACTCCTGGTCATTTCATAATTTTAAACTATTCCTTATTAATAAATATACTTAGTTCCAGAAACACAAGCACATAAGAACATTTCCACCAAGTTTCCTCTAACAGCATTTACAAATTAGACGTTCAAACAATGCAGTTCATTACATGTTGCATCTGTATCTTAAAGTTTAAACACATTCTGTGACACATTTTCCAACAATTAAAATTAAAAAATTAAAAAATTTATACCTTATCCCTAAATGGAAAAAATATATATATATAGAGAGAAACCTTATCCCTAAATGAAACCTTTCTTTGTTTATTAGATTAAATAGGTAAATTAGCAACAACAACAACAAACAGCTAATATTATAGAGGTAGGAACAATTTACCTTTTCATTCATTGCTATTTTCTAAAAATTCCTATTTTATTTTTTTCTCAAGTCTGTCATAATAATTTTCTAAATCTCCTGCCTTATTCAATTTTTTTCTTTTAGTGGAAATCTCTATTTCATATTTATTTTCTCTTCCTCCACTCTTTGCTCTAATAATTCAATGTATTATTAGATTTTCTGTTTTTCTCTTTATCCAGATATATCTTTTCTTTCTTTTTTTCTTTTTTAAATAATTTGATTTGCTGGCATTTTACATCAGTACATGCTTTCTTATGGATGTTAGAAATGTCTGTGGAACTACTAGAAGAATAAACTTTTTTACCTTTAAGAAGTTTACAGTCTAGAGTGCCTGGGTGGCTCAGTTGGTTAAGTGTCTTCCTTCAGCTTAGGTCATGATGCCAGGGTACTAGGATCCAGTCCTGCATCAGCTGCCTGCTCAGCAAGGAGTCTGGTTCTTCCTCTCCCTCTGCCCCTCCCTCTCTCTCTCTAATAAATAAATAAAATCTTTTAAAAAAAGACTTACTGAAATCTGAGACTGAATTACTAAATTCAGTCTTAATAGAAGACAGCTACACAAAGCAATAATCACAACTGGAAAATTTAGCGAGATCATGGTTTAACATTTTTGGTTGACACAGGACCTCTTTCAGTAACAACTTTCCCTAAATATCAATTTCTTTTTAAGGCAAAAAATTTTGACAAGAAATCCAGATCCTTCTGATCATTTTCATATCAATTTAATGTGACATCCTCAGAGTATATAATCAAATATGTAATTATTCTATCTGTTGCCTTGTATATTGCCTGTATCTTTTTCAGACTCAAAGTTCCATTGAGGTAGAGTTTTTTTTTTTTTAAGCAGAGATTTTTAAAGTGTTTGATATATACAAGATGCTTAATAAGTGTTTACAAAGCCTATGTATTACAGAAGCTTTAAACAGGCTTTAAAATAATGTAGGTGATATTAGTGGTCATATCAAACAATTTTTAGGTTTCAGTCATGTAAATAACTACATTTCTCAGAGACAGAGAAACATACAAATGGTCTGGGTCCAGTAGGATAATGCTAGCATGTGTTGTAAATTCTTTTATATGACCTTATTCTTGCAAGAATTGGTTATGTGGCAGAAAAAAAGGTATCACTATCTTATACTTTATTATTTAAAGAGATTTATGGAAGTCTTAATTTCTTACACTACCCCTTTGTTTCAGTGGACCCAATTTCCGTGGTAATGGTGAGAGGAAAGTAGGCAATTTAGGCAGCAGCAAAAATCTCCTACAAGGCACTATAAAATAAGGCTTGTTCTAGATCATGGGTCTGTCCAAAGGGGAATGTTAAGGGGTAGAATGGATGATGGATGCATTGTGGACTTATAACTTTAAGATTAATACTGTTATGCCCCAATAATGGGTCTATGATTAAAGGAGCGAGACTGATGTAAAGCAAAGGTCAAGCAAAGCTTTATTTCATGCCAAGCATCAAGAATCTAACCAAACGTTCGGGGCCACACCTCTTATGAGAGAAGGCAACCCTTTGCTGTTTCACAGTCTAGCTTTTAAGGGCAAAGGCCATGCAGTCAGGCCTGGCCACGCACAGGTGACCAATGAGATTTTAACACACACAGGAAACTCCACAGTGAGGCTAGGTGACCAATTGAGGTTCAATTTACCCTAGTATAGACATTTGACCCAGCCTATTACACCTTGATTAGGATTGGTGCAAAAAAGATTCCCAAAGGTCGGAGGAGTGGGGCATACTCCTTAGTATCTAGGGAGACAATATGCAAACACCGCCCCCCTCCCGCTGATTGATGTCTCCACCTGGCCTGACCCACCCTTGTATATGGGCTTTGTTACCTGGAGCTGATTTCCAGGACTTGTTTTTAAGTGAATCCCCTGGGGGAAGGGGAACAAGGACAGTTTAAGGGTTAACCTCAATGAAAGCCTCTTGCTAAAATATAAAAATATAAAATAGGTCCTTACATTACAACAACTCAGTAGGGAAAGTCCCAGTGTGGTGATAAAAGAAGTGAGGTAACTTGCATTGCACATTTTTTTTTAAAACGTGTAAGTTGTATTTTTCCGTGCCATTACATCATACTTTATCTTCATCTCTGTCTACTAGTTTAAAACTAGTTAAACAAACTCAACAATTTTTTAAAAAATATTTTATTTATTTATTTAAGAGCAAAAGCCAGAGAGAGAGAGAGAGAGCATGAGCAATATGGGGCTCGATGCCAGGACTCTTGAGATCCTGATCTGAGCCAAAGGCAGACACTTAACTGACTAAGCAAATGAGACTCCCACAAACTCAACAATTTTATAAAATTTTTATTTGTTGGGGTGCCTGTCTGGAACAGTCAGTAAAATATGTAAATCTTGATCGTGGGGTTGTACGTTTGAAATCCACCTTGGGTGTAGAGGTTTTATTTAAAAATAAAATCTTTAAAAATTTTTTTTTCATTTTTTTATTTAAGCCATTGTATGGCAGTGTTGATCACTATATTGTACACCTGAAAGTAATATTAACCTTATTTTAACTAACTACAATTTAAATAAAAACTTTAAAAATAAAATAAAAATAATAATCATAAAAATAAAAAAGAGGAAAAATTATTTGGCAGGAAATTTTCTTAATTGCATTATTATTTATTATTATCATAGTCTGTATGTGTCGGTGGGAAGTGGCTGGTATTACAGTGAGTTCCATATCTGTGTTACACTGAGGTCCATGTCTGTAGTCAGTCTTTTTTTTCTTTTAGTTTATTTTCAGGGATCCAAAATTCATTGTTTATGCACCACACCCAGTGCTTCATGTAATAAATTCCCTCCTTAATACCCACCACTGGGCTCACCCAACCACCTGCCACCCTCCTCTTCAAGACCCTCAGTTTGTTTCTCAGAGTCCACAGTCTCTCATGGTTTGTCTCTCCCTCCGATTTCCCCCAGCACACTTCTCTCCATCTCCCAGTGTCCTCCACGTTATTCCTTATGTATTGAGTCTTATAAAAACTTTTATTTCTTTCCCTATTCTGCTTTGCATATGCTTACCTTAGATGTTAAAATGTTATAAACCTCTCCTGCCTGGTCCATTTTCTCTCTCTTCTCTCATGATTTCTCATGCTCTCCCTGCCAACCCCACATGCCTTACAATATCTGGATATGACTAATTTCTTCCTGAGCTACTTTATTCTACTCTGCCATATGGTTGCCCTTCCATCTTCTGTACCATAACTTCTATCCCCTGCATTTGTGCTTTAACAATACCTAATTCTTTTCACTACATCTGTATCTTTGAGGTCAATACTCAGTAGTGCAATCGCTGGGTCATAGGCTAGCTCTATTTTACTGGAAAGAAGGGCCATATGCACCCCAGTGTTCATAGCAGCAATGTCCACTATAGCCATTCTGTTGAAAGAGTCAAGATCCCCTACAACAGACAAACGGATAAAGAAGATGTGACCCAAGGATACAATGGAATATCACTCAGCCATCAGAAAGGATGAATACCCAACTTTTGCATCAACATGGATGGGACTGTAGGAGATTATGTTAAGTGAAATAAGCCAAGCAGTGAAAGTCAATCATCATATGGTTTCACTTATTTGTGGAACCTAAGGAATAGCATGGAGGACATTAGGAGAAGGAAAGGAAAAATGAAGTGGGGGTATTGGAGGGGGAAATGAAACATGAAAAACTATGGACTCCAAGAAACAAACTGAGGGTTTTAAAGATGAGAAGGATGTGGGGATGGGTGAGCCTGGTGATGGGTATTAAGGAGGGCACATATTGCATGGGGCACTGGGTGTTTTACACAAACAATGAATCATGGAACACTACTTCAAAAACTAATGATGTATTGTATGGTAACTAACATAACATAATTTAAAAAAAAAAAGGAGAGGGACAATACCTAACACTCAATCTTTGCTAGTTTCTTGTTTACCTCCTTTTAAGAGTAAGCTCATTAGTGTTTTTTTTTTTTTTGGTTTGTTTTTTTTTTTTTTTTGTCTCAACTAAAAGAAGAAAAATAATACACATTATTTTGAAAACTTTTTGAACAGTGTACAAACGTTAGTCAAGTCCACAATGTCTCATCTCTTCTTCCTCCTAACATGGCTAAGTTGAAAAACCCTTTATCTGGGAAAAGATCATTCTCCAGCCACCTTGTGTAAGATTTTGGCTTTAGCTTAGATTATCCTTTCTTTCCTTTTCTGAAAATAAGTTGAAAATATTAATAGCCTCAGTTTTTCTTCCAAAATATGACTGCTTCTTTACCAAGTGCAAAAGCAACCCATTTTGACCATAGTAAACAGCTTGGACCTACTTTTTTTGGCTCACTGTTTTAGTGAGACAAGTGGAGTGAAGATGACACACCATTTCCAAATGTATTAATAATTGGTAGACCATACTTCTAAATTGAAGATTTGTTGCCATTAAATTACGACCAGACTCGCTATAATTACAGAGGTAAATTCTTTATATTTACTATATTTGAAATTACCATATAATACCAAAATAAAATTATGATTATGTGAAGAGTCTGTAATATTAAGAAGATGACTTTGAAATGATTGCTTATCTAAATGAAATTTCCCATTTTATAATCTTGTATAAGCTTCCGTTGTCATTTCCTATTTAAAATCTATTAGAAGGCACTCTTATTTTCCCTTAAGTGGGAAGTCAAATGTGGAACAAATTCATCCCAAAGGAACTGATTCTATGTTCCACTGAAGACAAGGTGGCTTCCATGTGGCATTTTGCCTCTTACATATTGTTCATCTCCTACAACAAATGGGGGTATGCTCTTTAGTAAACTAATTCAACTCAATTAGAGACATTGTCTGCAAGGGATAACATCATAGAGACTAGAATCAGAATCATACTTTTGGGAAAATTGGGCCCAGGATTTTTTGTTTTGTTTTGTTTTGTTTTGTTTTAAGATTTTATTTATTTATTTGACAGACAGAGACCACAAGTAAGCAAATAGCGGGGGGGGGGGGGGAAGCAGGCTCCCTGCTGAACAGAGAGCCTGATGCAGAGCTCAATCCCAGGGCTCTGAGATCATGGCCTGAGCCGAAGGCAGAGGCTTAACCCACTGAGCTACACAGGTGCCCCTGGGCCCAGGTTTTGATGGCTTCTTTCCTCAATCTTATAAAACCTATTTGAACTCTACTGGATGCCAGAACTGCTTAAAAATATTTGGTCCCTTGTAATTTTAACCTTCCAGTATTCAATGCACCTGATCCATGTAATATCCTATAGTATTTTTGTCAAATGAAGACTCTCAAAGTGTGTTTCTTGGGAGACACTTTTCAATTGGTTGCTTACATTTCTGCATTTATTATTTGTTCTAGGCCATCCTTTGAAGATGGTTGTATTGAATAGACTTGGAAGACAGAAATAGTATCTTTTTTTTTAACTTAACCTGTTGTGTTTGCAAATATTATCTGCCTCTCTTTTGATTCTTCTTGTGGGAACTGAGGCTCAGAACTGATATATAACTCCCATCCCTACACACACACAAACACACACACACACACACAAACACACACACACACACACACAAATAATGTTAATATTCTGGCTACCTCTATTGCTGTGAATAATAAACTATATTATTTCTGAAACATGAGTCTGCGTCTTCTATCAACACCCAAGAAACTACGGCAGACTCATACACCAGCTTTCAAATAAGGGAAAATAATCTCAGATGCTTTATATTTTTTGATAGTGTTACCTACTTCTGAACATATGACTGAGCACATATAAAGCTGGAGCCATGACCATTTAGAGCTTCTTCTGTGGAAGAACTATGCATTCACTAGTAAACAATAGTAGTTTCATCTTTTTTTTTTTTCCTCCTGGACACCATTTCCTCTCTCAAACTGTTGCTCAAATTGGATGGAGTCTAAGGTCCTTTGAGGAAATTTTTGTTTAATGATTCAAAATAAAATAGGAAGAGTCTAAAGTGCTAAAAATACTTCTAGATAAAAGGTATAAGATCATGCCAGAAAGGATAGTAATTTTATCTAACAACTGCCTGTTCACCCCTTTTTTGTTCATTAACTAATCTCCAAATTCCTGACTAAATCCCTTTTGTAAGCCAGAATGTGAGCTAAAAACTGGGATTTTAAAAAATGTTCATTTGAAATCCAGTTAGTTAACTATATGGTTGTATTAGATTCATGTGTACAATATAACATATAGCACTCAGTGCTCATCATGACAAGTGCTCTAATTAACCCCCATCACTTATTTAATCCATCACTCCTTTCAGATCCCGTCAAGTAACCATCAGTTTGTTCTCCGTAATGAAATGTCTGTTTCTTGCTTTGTTTCTCTTTCTATGTCTTATTATTTCCCCTTTGCTTGTTTGTTTTGTTTCTTTTATTCCATATATGAGTAAAGGTATTTGTCTTTCTCTGACTGACTTATTTCACTTTTAGCATTATACTGTCTAGTTCCAACCATGTTATTGCAAATGGCAAGATTTCAGTCTTTTTTATGGCAGAATAATATTCCATTGTATATACATACCACTTATTCTTTATTTATTCATCAATTGATGGATACTTGGGCGCTTTCCATATCTTAGCTTTATAAATAATGCTGCTATAAACATAGGGGTGCTAGCATCCCTTTGAATAAGTTTTCTTATATTCATTGGGTAAATACACACCAACAGGTTTGTTGGATCAAAAAGGACTTCTATTTTTAAATTTTATGGAAATTCCATACTGTTTTCAAATATGGCTGTATCAGTTTGCATCACCACCAACAGTTCACAATTGTTACTTTTTCTTTTTTTTTTTTAAGATTTTATTCATTTGACAGAGAGAGATCACAAGTAGAGAGAGAGAGAGGAGGGAGCAGGCTCCATGCCTGGCAGAGAGCCCGATGTGGGACTTGATCCCAGGACCCTGAGATCATGGCCTGAGCTGAAGGCAGAGGCTTAACCCACTGAGCCACCCAGGCAGCCCCCACAAGTGTTACTTTTTCACATCCTCTCCAACACCTTTTGTTTCTTGTAGTGTTAATTTTAGCCATTCTGACAGGTGTGAGGTGGTATCTCTTTCTAGTTTTGCTTTGCAATTTCCTGATGACACATGATGATGGACATCTTTTCATGTATCTACTGAACATTTGAATGTGTTCTTTGGGGAAACACTTGTTCATGTCTTCTATCCATGTTTTTATTGGATTATTTGTTTTTGGATGTTGACTAAAAACTGGATATTAAGTAACACACAAGACAGGTTTCCTTGAGCTTAAATTTTATTTGCATGAGTATCATTAACAGGAAAAAATATGCATATGGGTATGTACAAGTGTGTTTATGTATACATCTATCTATCTATCCTCTATCCCATGTCTCCTAATTGTGGTAAATCCTGTAAGGTGGGGAATGGGATTGTCTGAAGAAATATGCTTCTGGATATGCTGGGTAAGCAAATTTAATTGCACTCAGATGCATTGGATATAAGTGAATCACTCAAATGAGTTATTTAATATTATATAGAAACAAATTAAAAGTTTATGTAGTTGAAAATAATAGGTAGTTAAAATAATTTTTTTGTTTGTTGTTTTTGTGTCTTTTTTTGTTTATATATACTATGGTGTGAATGTTTATGTCTCCCAAAATCATATTATGAAATCTAACTCTGTAAGTGCTAGTATTAAAACATAGGGGCCTTTGGGAGGTGATTAGGTCATAAGTGGGATTACAGTCCTTTTAAAGGAGACCCCAGAGAGTTCTCTTGCTTCATTCATTATGTACGTTTACAGTGAGAAGATAGCCATCTATGAGGAAGTGGGCTCTCCCTGGATCTGCCCATTCCTTAATCTTGAACTTCTCCGTTCTAGAACTGTGAGAAATAAATTCCTGTTCTTTATAAGCTATTAAGTCTATATCATGTCCGTTATAGCAGCCTGCATGCAGAAGGACACTATGACCTAAAATGAGAGCAATAAATATAAAGTTTCAGTAAAGTCAGTTGGTACAATGTTTTTTTTTTTACTTAGAGAAGACATGCTGCTTCATGTTAAACCTTGATATTGTATATGTTTCTTGAAGGGCCACTTCTTACTCCTTTGTGTGTTTTCCACAAAGTCCAGGATGATGCCTTACATAAAGGTAATATTTTATAAATACTGTTGGAAATATATACTTCTCTAAAATCTTATTTTGCCTACAGATTACTTGGATCCACTTTGCCTTGTGTAGAATATTTGAAATATATTAAGAACAGAATGTCTCTCTAAATAACATTTAGAATCATCATTAGTTTATGACTCCTGACTGATTTGTTTATGCAGTGATACTTACTGCAAGAACACTGAAGTTTGTAATATAATTTTGAATTAATCACCAAGCTAGTTTATTTTAACTTATGAAAAAATAATTTCTCATGTTGGTTTAATTCTGCTCTTATGTTATGGTCATGACATTTTCATTAAAATAAAGTAGAAAATAGAAGTAAATAATAAATGAAAAATAAAAATTAAAAAATAAAAAAATAAAAGCAAATCTCTTGTGAAATGTTAAACTTTTCTTACTTATTTTGTTTTGCTTTTCTTCTACCATGCTGGCAAAGCTGTATATTGCAGATAGGTACAATTTTCTAGGTGCTAGGTTTGTTACTTTTGCTAAAATTTTCAAAATATAAGGAGTTGAATAGTCATGGATTGTTTATTAAACTCCTTATCTACACATATAAAAATAAAACAATGATGGTGACCTGGGTATTTCTAAAATTGTATTCTGTTTTTCCATATTATGGTTTACAATGTAATTAATAAAGATTCTGCATATATTAACATCCATCCCCTTCTATCTCATCTGTATGTCCATACAGAGCATGTATGATTTCTATTCATTTCTATGTTGTGGTGAAGAGATTGTCTGAAGTAGCCTATATTTATGCAGGTAGATCTTAAGCTAAGGTGCTCTTGTTTATTTGCTTGTTCGTGATCAGTATGTTTGAAAGATGGTAACTATTGCATCAGGTGTGACGATTAAAAAATATTATTGGTGCCTGATACACTGTGATAAAATAGGTAAGTCAATTCATAATTTGTTAATTAAATTAGAAAAGAAATTCCTTTGGATTTGTTCTTTATTAAGAGTTTTTTTTTTTTTAACGAATGCCTTGGGATGTTTTTTGTGTAATATATATCACATGCCTCAACCTTTAAATTTGAATGTAGAAAAGAGTTATCAGAATGAGCCTAGAAAATATTGTTATGGGGGCGCCTGGGTGGCTCAGTGGGTTAAGCCGCTGCCTTCGGCTCAGGTCATAATCTCAGAGTCCTGGGATCGAGTCCCACATTGGGCTCTCTGCTCAGCAGGGTGCCTGCTTCTTCCTCTCTCTCTGCCTGCCTCTCTGCCTACTTGTGATCTCTCTCTGTCAAATAAATAAATAAAATTAAAAAAAAAAAGAAAACATTGTTTTGAAATATTTTTGTTCTGTTGTATTATGTTAACTTAGGAAATAATGGTAGTTATTTTTATTAGCATTTCCTACTTTCCACATGCCCTTACAGATGAGATATCATGTTTTTCCTACTCTTTTTATCGTGGTTGTTATATTCTTCATGATCAATAACAATCAATGAAAATTCCTAACATTAATTTTCTTTGGGAAAGTGATATTTTAGCAGGAATCCATGACCTAAAATTTTAGCTGTTGTTCTTCCAGGAGATGAGACTATCAATGTTCCCGAAATTTCAAGAAATAGAACTTATTAATTGTGTTGGTTGATGTTTATTGTCTCTGAACTTAGAGGTGCATAATTCAATTTAAAATTTATTTTGGGGGCGCCTGGGTGGCTCAGTGGGTTAAAGCCTCTGCCTTTGGCTCAGGTCATGATCCCAGGGTCCTGGGATCGAGCCCCGCATCGGGCTCTCTGCCTAGCAGGGAGCCTGCTTCCTCTTCCCTCTCTCTCTGCCTGCCTCTCTGCCTACTTGTGATCTCTATCTGTCAAATAAAATAAATAAAATCTTAAAAAAACCGGAGTGGACATTATGGGGGTGCTTATCTGAAATTGAGGGACATTATAAAAAAATAAAAAATAAAATTTATTTTGAATTGAAAACAAGATCTTACTGAAGTTTAGGCATCCCACTTTATATCAGGCCTCCAGTACATTCTAATTTATTTATAGAAAATATCATAAACATGAATGACACTTTTCCTATTGCATTTATATGAAACTGCAATGACTCAAAGATGTCAGATTTGAAAAGCACTACCTTTCTATAATTTCTGTTTCCTAGGAGGAATGGATATACCATTTTAGCTCAATTATCCAACAGTATTCAAAACCACCATGAATTTTAAAACATAGTTATTACACCCTAAAAATCAAGTATGAAAATGTATAAACAACCAAATCTCTATCTGTAAATGAAATACTCCCACACAGACGGGTTTTAAAACTTTCTAACTTAAGGAATTTGATAGCACAGACTCAGGGTAGTAGTTTCAGTGCCTACAGTATACTTTCAGGGAGAGAGTAATGTAAGCTCTGAGTCACTTTCTGCCTAGAGATGACCTAATAGTGGTTCTGGCATTGTTTGTTTGTTTTTGAAAATACGTTCCTGGGCGTCATTCAGAAAATGCAGAGTTTGGCATCTATATAAATTAAGGATGATCTTTTTGAACTTTTGTCTTTCATTACATCAAATTAACATAATTGGACAGAAATTCCACTAAATTAAGCATTGTTAGGAAATGTGTAAATTGGAGCTACTCAAATTAGTTGCTCTTTGAACTATGTGCTGTTGGTTCAGGATTAGATAAGGAGTTTGAAGGCAAACCTAAATCATTGCTTCCTTTTTTGAGAGATTCTCAGCATATTTTCTTAAAATTAGCTGAAATAAACAATGTGTTTAGTCGCAAAGTGATTTGCATTTTTGCACAAACTCCCTATCTCCTTGAGAATTATAACAGATATTTCATGAAACATCATTGATCTTTACTTTGTTACACTGCTGTAAAGTACATTTAGAGTTGCCAGTTAAAGGTGTTAGTGTTGAGATGAAATGTCATGCATTTTTCTTCACTTCCATGCAAATGAACACAGTAAATTATTAAGACACAATGAAGAAAAAAAAATTGACAATGAGTTCCAGATTTTAAAAATCACTTGCCATTCAATCCAAATTGTGAGTTTGATCAGTTACCGAACACTTTATAATGCACCCCCGGTAATTTTACAGAGATTACTTTTTTCTTACCAATTCTTGATTATTCTGTCTTGCAATGCAGAGAAAGCTAACTAATTTAAAATAAACTTCCGTTAATTTTGATTGTTATAAACTTAAAATTGACTAATTTCCATATACAGAGTTTAAAATGTTCACAATTTACATTAAATATATATTCTGTGTATACCTTGGAAAAATTATACTGAAAATTGAAATTAAAATGATGTTGTATATAGCTGCAAGAAGCCGCCTGTCCCATTTCATCTTACTATATAAGTTGTGTCAGGTAATTTATAAAATCCCTGCTGCATAACAAATCTATTTTTTGTTGGAATGGGTAGTAATGTTTCTTCTTATTTCGAAATAAGAGTTGGTCTATGAGTGCCTCTGCAACTGTATTTTTCCTAAGTGGCTTCATGGTCCTGAACTGAGAAAGCTCAGAACATTAAACATCAAAGTAATATATTTTGACACAATTAGACATCAAGGAAATGCAATTAAAATGACACTGAGAGGGCGCCTGGGTGGCTCAGTGGGTTAAGCCGCTGCCTTCGGCTCAGGTCATGATCTCAGGGTCCTGGGATCGAGTCCCGCATCGGGCTCTCTGCTCAGCAGGGAGCCTGCTTCCCCCTCTCTCTCTCTGCCTGCCTCTCCATCTACTTGTGATTTCTCTCTGTCAAATAAACAAATAAAATCTTTAAAAAAAAAATGACACTGAGATATCACTACACACTTACCAGAATGGCTAAAATAAAATATAATGACAAGCCCAAAAGAAAAAAATATACCATTTGATGATACACAATGGCAAGTTGTACCATAACTTAACCATCTCAGACTAGTGTAGTGTTAAATTTGTTTTTCTAAGCCATGTTTTGGGTCACTTACCACTTTTCAAGGATATAAAGTGCTATCATTTTACTTAAAACTGTGAAATTTGGTCAGATTTAAATTTCAATTTATGTTAAAACATTCTGTAAACTGTGTTAGACTTTGACATTTGTTCCCTCAGTTCAGTGAATAACACTATATCATATTCTGAAAAATACGCTAATTTTTATTTTGAAAAATATCCCTTTTTCCTCTTATGGTAATTATTAATATGAATTAATAGTAGAATTTGATATGGTCCAATATGACCATAAATACTTTATAGTATATTATCAAATTTAATAATGAATATAATGTACTTCTTTGGACAATTTTTAAAGACCAGTCTACTCTTAAAACAAAAAAAAATGGAGATGCACTTCTTTAGTTCACACAAATTTCATTTTATTATATATAACCTCAGATAAATTTCAACAAATCATAATTTATTAAAATCATGTCTACTTAAAAATCTCATAGAAGAGTTAAACCATCAAAAATAAAAATAAACACACACAACACACACACATCACCCATGTATTGGCAAATCACAATTGCTGTAACAATACATTAGGCATTCCACAGTTAAGGGCTATCAAAATTTCCATCAGTGACAAAAAGATTTGTATCCAAATGGACTGATTTTCCAGAATCCAAGAAAAAGTCTCCTAGGATTTATTTAAAGGTAAATATTTGAACAAATACTTCTTAAATTTAGGAAATTCAGAACATACGATTAAAGAATATTTGCAGTGCAGACTATATTCAATCCTTCCTTCAAAATGTGCCTTTGAGTACATAATTCTGTTTTCTCGATCTCAATTGAGCTGTCTTCCAAGGAAGTTTTCCAAAATGTGTGTCTCTGTGTGATAAATGTTCTAAGACCTAACATGCTTCATTGTATTTTTACTGTGCTCTCAAATTTAATCAATAATTTGGATTGATGTATAATACCTAGTTTCAAATATCTTTTCCATCTATAAAAACTCCCAGCTGTCTCTTTATATGCTATTACTATTGAGAATTGTGCTGTCAGTATTATTCTTGTACATTTTAGGTGATCTGTTCTTCTCTTGGGCATCATTTATGCTCTTCTCTGTTTTTGATATTCTTAAAACTCACCATAATGTATACGAGTGGTTTTTAGTGTGTGTAGTTTTTGTTTTGTTTTGTTTTGTTTCTGATATCTCGTGTTTGGCATCATTTTAAGTCTGGTATCTTTTATCTTTCTTTAATTCTCCAAAATTTATCTCAGTACTTATTTAAATATTTTCTTTATTTTTTTTTCTCTTCTGCTGTATTTGGGCAGAAGTCATTAATTTGTTTGTTTGTTTTTCCCAACTCATTTATTCATTTTACAGCTATATTCATCTTAGTCTCCATTTATTGTATTCTTTATTTCAACAATTTTCACTTAATTTATATTCACAGTATAGTATCTTTCTTTTCCTTGTATATGTATATCATTATTTTATCATATACTTTTAAGCTATTTTTAAAAATATTTTATTTATTTATTTGACAGTGAGAGATCACAAGTAGGCAGAGAGGTGGGCAGAGAGAGAGGAAGAGAAGCAGGCTACCTGCTGAGCAGAAAGCCTGATGTGGGGCTTGATCCCAGGACCCTGAGATCATGACCTGAACGGAAGGCAGCGGCTTAACCCACTGAGCCACCCAGGCGCTCCTTTTAAGCTATTTTTTAAAAGTACAGTCATTCTTTTTTTTTTAAGATTTTATTTATTTATTTATTTGACAGAGAGAGATCACAAGTAGACAGAGGGCAGGCAGAGAGAAAGAGAGGGAAGCAGACTCCCTGCTGAGCAGAGAGCCTGATGCAGGACTTGATCCCAGGACCCTGAGATTATGACCTGAGCTGAAGGCAGTGGCTTAATCCACTGAGCCACCTAGGCGTCCCTAAGCTATTTTTTTAATTCCTGTTCCCAGAACACTTGGATTGGCATATAAAGTTAACCACATCATATTTTTTAGGTAAGTAATTGTACTTTTTATGTGCATAGTTATTTTGGTCCATGAGTTCAGCTCTTCTTAGGATCATCAAATCTCTGTAAAGTCTGGGTATGCTAGGATTTTCTAAGCAACAATAAAATACATTGAAACCTGGTAGCTTAATTACAATAATGTTTTCTTTCTCAATCATTCACAATAGTATTCCATTCTGAGTAGCTTCCTTCTATTTTGCAGCTATAGTGTTTGGAAAAACTTGAATTATGATATTACTGTGATAATGTGAATTAGTCAGGGTTTTTCAGAGAATCGGGAAGAGAAAAAAAGGAAGATATTCTCCAGGGCCAACTCTAGAAGTGACTATTAAAACATCTGTCCAAATTCAATTGAACAAAACTCAGAAATGCCATCTCCAGTGAAATACAAAAAAGATTATATATAGTTCTGGGCACACACATCTCATTTGACCCAATGATGTATATCAATGAAAGACTGAAGGCCAATCACCACTCCATGGGAGAATTTAAAAATAAATTTACTAATGAGGCCAAGAATTCAGAATCACAAATACTTCAGAACTAATAATAACTGCCTTCACTTGATGTTATTCTATAAGATAAATCCTACGGTCAAGTTTCAATTTTAAATTCTTAAATCCTTATGAAGAAGCATCATTTGGAGGGAGCAGTTTTCATAATTTATCATCCATCAGCCTTTTTTAAAAGATTTTATTTATTTATTGGACACAGAGAGAGAGAAAGAGAGCGAGAGAGAGAGATCACAAGTAAGCAGAGAGGCAGGCAAGCAGGGAGGGAAGCAGGCTTCCTTTTGAGCAGTGCCCGATGTGGGGCTGGATCCCAGGACCCAGAGACCATGACTTGAGATGAAGGCAGAGGCTTAACCCACCACCCACGTGATGAGAGAGCCACTCAGGTGCCCCTCATCCATCAGTCTTAATTGATTGGAGGAAAATGTGTGGAGGAATAATGCCTTAGGGAGCTAATCTCTCTAAAGAATTTTCAAGTCTTTACCCCTTCAAGGTTTTGTACAGTTCTGATAGCCTCTAAACATCCAGCGGATTTCTACAGTGACAGGCCTGTTAAAACCTGTCTTCAAACCAGGAATAGAGCTTGAAACATACCAGTCAAGGGCAACTTTGAGTATTTTAAGGCGTTTATCATCATTTCTTTGTTTTTGGTTAATATCTGAAATAGTTCCATATTACACTTGCATAATTTCTCCAGAGCTGACTTTGAAGGAGGCATTCAGTTCCAGCTAGTTCCATATTTTGGCAAGAACTATACTTCTATATTAAAAAAAAAAAAACATATTTTAGGGCGCCTGGGTGGCTCAGTGGGTTAAAATCTCTGCCTTCGGCTCAGGTCATGATTCCAGGTTCCTGGGATTGAGTCCCACAGTGGGCTCTCTTCTCAGCTGGGAGCATGCTTCCATTCCTCTCTCTCTGGCTGCCTCTCTGCCTTCCTATGATCTCTGTCAAGTAAATAAATAAAATTTTTAAAAAAACATATTTTATACCAGTTATTCATGTTTATTAACTAAGATATCACAATACAAATAATACAAACAATTGCTCTTTATTAATACCTTCAACCAAGATCAAAAAATATGTCATATTTTCTCCAAAAATTTTATATCATCTGATAGGTCAGATATATATATAAAATTACATTTAAAGTTTTAAAAATATCAGCAAATATTTTCATTTAAATGCCAATTTGAAAAGAAATCTACTTTTCCAAACACGACTTTTTATCCTATTTATTTTGAATTTTGTCAACAACTGATAAAATGTTTAGCGAGACTATAAATGTTAGATCGAAAAAAATGATTAATAGATGTAGGTTCAAATTATTATGTTCCATTAAAAATGATTTAGTCTTTGATGAACATCTGTTTGGTAATATGTTGTATCCAGATATAGTCAATTAAAGACATATATAAAATTATAGGGAAATGACATCTTCCGTTCCATTATGAGTAGAGCTTTTAAAATGCTATTTGCCACAACCTGTCATCTTGTCATTATGTAGCATTATGTAGCAATTAAAAAATGTATACTCTTCACTTAGAAGTCTTTTGGAAATCTAAAATATGACTTTCTATGGTTTGTGTCTCCATATTGCTTTATTGCCAGTTAAAACAAATCCACATGCTTTGATTCAAAGGTAATAAATTCCTCTTATTTGGAAAAAGGATGTTTATTTTTGTTCTCTCACCCTTAGCAGGTGGTTTCATTTTAGCACACTTCAGAGTTATAATTTCATGCTTATTAAAAACATTTATTTTGATCTACATAGATGAATGAAACTTTTATTTTATTAAATTATTTGCCAAAAAATCTGTGAGTTTTAAAAATGTATTTCCTTTGAAGGGTTATTTTAGAGCATTCAAAGAGGATCTAAGAGTGTGGTATTATGCAGTTTTTAAGTAGGTATGAAATGGTTAATTATAGGATTGTTTCTTTAGGCTTATGTATATTGTCCATTATATGCTATAAAATATTTTGAAAGTAAATTTAAAGTATGTTTTATGTAGTTTATTTTTTGGAAAAAAATATTGAAATGACTTATGAAATTCAGTATACTCTCAACATTAATTTATTTTGAAATTTACCAGTTGTCTACTGAACTATTATATGGCAGATATTACTTCAGACTACACTGGTAAATGAAATAATTGGCTTTGTAGAACTTTTATTTTAATGGGTGAGACAATTCAAAGCTATAAACCTTAATAAAAATGGCATAGTGCATTCAAAAAGGATGAGTACAATGGGGAAAAAGAAAAATTCGATCAGGGTGAGAAAAATCAAGGTTGCTAGGCAGGGGATGGGGAGTTAAATCTTTTAATAGAAAGATCAGGGTACTTACAATGAAGCTGACAATTGAACAAATGTATGGAAAGGTGATGAATTTGCGCAGAACTATCAGCAATAAGGTCACTCCAGACAAAGGAATTGGCTATCTTGAAGGCCATAAGGTTGGATCATGCCTGGCATATCTGAGGAATAGCAAGGAGGCCACTGTGAGTGACTGAAGAGTAGCAGGGAAAGAGGTCACAGAGGTTAAATGAGTGGCTAGATCATGTAAAAGCTTAGAAGTCATTGTAAAACTCTGGCTTTTATATTTGGAAACTTACTGTGTGATAGAATTTCTGCTAATAACTGAGAGTTCAATTGTCCATAAACTTTCAAGGATTCTTATTCTAGTAAAACAGAATAAAGAGAAAGAGTTCATATTTTCACATGGTGTAACAAATGCTCGGAGATACAAGTGTAGGAAGCTATGGGAGCACAGAAGAAGGCACTAAAATCACACCATATATTTGATGACTGTGACTATATATAAATTTGTATTTTCTAGATTTTTTGTAGTCATGGAATCACACAGTATATACTATTCATTGCCTGGATTTTCTTTTCTCAGCATCATTACTTTGAGAATCTCCAATTGTCTTTGCTCTATTGATGGACATTGATGAACATTTCCACTGTTTTCAATTCTTAAAAATAAAGCTGATATGAAATTCACATACAAGTCCTTGTATGAACATAGGGTTTGTTTTTCTTGGTTAAATGCCTAGAATAAAATGGCTATTTGTGTAACTGCAACATATTTTTCATTTAAAAATTTTTGAATCTATTTTCCAAAGTGGTTGTATCATGATATATGCCAACAACAGTTTAGATTGCTTCTCAATCTAGCTCAGACCAAGTACAATTAGCCTTTATAATTTTAGCCATTCTAATAGATATGTAAGCATGTCTCATTATGATTTTAATTTGTATTTCTTTAATGTTTAAATGTTGAGAAATTGGCCATGTGCTTATAAGCCATCCATATACTTTTGGTGACATGTCTCTTCCATTATTTCCTTCACATGTAAAATTGGATACTCTGTTTGGTTATTAGTAAGGTTTTTTATTTTTATTCATTTTTAAATAATCAGAGTAGATGTCCATTATCAGATATTTAATTTGCAAATCCCTTCTCCATCTTTATGGTTTCTCAATGGAGCTTTGATAGCTGTGTCTTTCAAGAAATATGCTACTTCTTTCCTGGTACACGGAGGTATGACTAGAACATTATCAATGTTGACCTTTGCAAAGAAAATCATGGCTTAAGATATATGTAGTCTGCAGTTGTTGGGAGTGTTCACCATCCTTGCCTCTAACTCATCTCTCACTGCCCACACATTCAGGTATAGGGGAATATTGATTGACAAAATATTAATTGCCAAATAACACTAGTTAGAGAATAAGAAAAATGCAGGCACCTGATTATATAATATTCCTTAAATAAAATATGTTTTTATAAGTGCTATTGGAAGTAAATTCCTCAATACTTTAATCACACAGAATGATGGAATCCTAGATTTTTTTTCCTTGTATTTACTAAGAAAATGATCATGCCTCAAGTATATTAAAATGGAATAGGGAAAATTAAAAATTGCTTTAAGTCGATTTGCGTGTGTTGTGCGTATGTGAGAGAGAAAGTGAGAGAGAAAGAGAAAGAGAGAAAAAGAGAAAGGGAAAGACAGAGAGGTGGCTGCAGTGAATTGATGAGTTGCAGGATAGATTTTAAAGTTTTGTCTTTTGCTTTCTACATTTCCTTTTCCTTAGGTTCAAGAGAACAATCAGTAATATCTCAGATGCCTGCTGGTAACATCAGCAGAAAGAGTTAGAGGTTCCTAGAAAATTAAAGAAGAGATATAGTTTTCCTGACATAAGAAAAGTCATTTTTTGTCCCCAGCTATTTTCAATGATCTATACCCCACCTGTGTACTTGCCCAAGCACACTTCTTCCAAAAATTCCTGGGAGGTTCTTACAAAGAAATGCAAAAACCTCACTCCTAAGGATTTTGAGGGAACAAGGCAATGGGAAAACTAACAGTCACCACCAGAGCAGGAAATAGCCTAAGCTATTGAGACAATAAATCAGTGGTAAAACTCCTAGTGCTATTTCAAAAGCAATCAAGGCCTTTCATTCCTTGTCCCAGAAAATGAGCCCAAGACCCCATCTAGTTTCTATCTGCTCTTGAAGCCTGCAGAGTCCCTTTCCCTTGTCCAACAGTTACCTCTGCTTTATTCTAACGTTGAAGTTTCTGCCCTCGGTGGAATACAAGCTTCATTCAGGTGAACATGCAATACATATTGCACAAATACATATGTGGATGTGCATGCATCCACAACCTTATGACCAACCATACACGGGATAATAAAACTCTCCCTTCTGAGTATTCATCTTAAATACTAAATAAAAATCTCTCTCCTGTTCAAACAGTCAAGGCTTTGGAACTTATTCCCTGTGAACTCCTTGTATGTTGTAAACAAAGATTCCTTTGTTTGACAACTCCACCTGTTTCTGTGATTCACCAAAGACTGACCTCAGTTAGTTCAGTTACTGTAATGTAATATCAAGCATATCTAGTTAGTTGATCATTTTGTTCAAGTCTTACATATCTTACCAATATGATGACCATTTGTCTATGTAATCTTAAAATAAGGGTGTTGAAATTATTTTCCATTTGTCGTCCAAGGTAGAAGTTATGATTTTTGTTCTTAGTTTTTCCCTATATATCCCCAAATCTGTTGTTACGTATTAAAATTCAAGAATTATTATACTCCCGGGGCGCCTGGGTGGCTCAGTGGGTTAGGCCGCTGCCTTAGGCTCAGGTCATGATCTCAGGGTCCTGGGATCGAGTCCTGCATCGGGCTCTCTGCTCAGCAGGGAGCCTGCTTCCTCCTCTCTCTCTCTCTCTGCCTGCCTCTCTGCCTACTTGTGATCTCTCTCTGTCAAATAAATAAATAAAATCTTTAAAAAAAAAAAGAATTATTATACTCCCTGATGAATTCATCCTTTTACTCTTCTGTAATTTTGACTTGATCTTTATGTCTGATAATGAAATTTGCTTTAAAATCACTTTTCATTATCTTGATATAACCACCAAAGTTATAGTGTGATTAGAGTTAATATAGCATATTTTTTCTTTTACTTTTTAAAGCACTTCTATATTGAATCCTGACAAAGAAACAAAACAGCTTTTTTTTTTTTTAAAGATTTTATTTATTTATCAGAGAGAGAGGGGGAGAGAGCGAGCATAGGCAGACAGAATGGCAGGCAGAGGCAGAGGGAGAAGCAGGCTCCCTGCCGAGCAAGGAGCCCGATGTGGGACTCGATCCCAGGACGCTGGGATCATGACCTGAGCCGAAGGCAGCTGCTTAACCAACTGAGCCACCCAGGCGTCCCAACAAAACAGCTTTTTAACTCTGGAAGCATCTTTCTAAATTATCCCTTTTTTTTTTTAATGAAGCAGTAGCAATTTTTGTTAAGGGACCTAAACTGAAAGTAGGTTTAGAAATTTATTTATTTTTTTATTTATTTAGTAAAAGATTTTATTTTATTTATTGACAGCAAGAGAGAGAGAGAGAGAGAGAAGAAGCACACAAACAGGGGGAATCATGTGCAAAGGGAGAGGAAGAAGCAAGCTCCTTGGGGTGCAAGTAGTCCCATGCAGGGCTGGATCCCTGTACACTGGAATCATGACCTCAGCCAAAGGCAAACATCTGCTTAAACAACTAAGTCATCCAGGCACCCCTAGAAAATTTAAAAAAAAAAAAAAGACCTTTTAAAAACATTTTTTTCTTTCTTGTTTTTTTTTTTAATATTTTATTTATTTGACAGACAGAGAGACAGGAAGAGGAACTATAAGCAGGGCAGAGGGAAAAGGAGAAGCAGGTTTCCCACTGAGCAGAGAGCCTGATGTGGGGCTCCATCCCAGGACCCTGGGATCATGACCTGAAAAGAAGGGACACTTCTTGGAGGAAGCCACCCAGACACCTCTTTTCTTTGTTTTTAATATATGGCAACTGATGCTTCCCAGCCACGAGGAGCATATTACCCATTGATTAAATCTTTGATAACAACCTATTTAAAAAGGTGTGTAAATATATACTTACTCAGATTTATACACTTTGTGTTTTCTTCATAGTTTGGGGCTGGACCCCATGGTCACAACACTGCTTCCAGTCTTTGCCTTCCCATCTTTTGATACCAGGTATTTGGTCAGCAAAGCAAATTAGTATCAAAATTAATAAGCCCTTGGCACCATATCTCTGGAGCAGGGCTTGCTCTTAGCAAAGGCCCAGAGCAGTTGACCTCCCCTCGCTAGTGCTATAGCCCCAAGGACTAGGTCCCTGCCACCAGAACTCAGTCTTACATGTTATGCTAAGCAGACAAAACCAAACCAGGAAAGCTCCAACAGCTTTCACTGGCCTGCCTCATCTCCAACTCTCTCGACGTCTAGGCAGTACCAGATGACAGGGAGGGGTCTTGGTCCAACATATGGGAGGGAAGGAAGTAGCCACGAGCAAGTACCTGCCTCTCTGTTCCTTTCTTTCATGAGCAGGTTGTAAGGAGGAGGAAGAGGAAGGGGAAGAGAGGTGAACTTCAAGGGGTGAAGGCCTCAGGTAGGCAGCTGGCTCCTGCCAGTAGGAAAGGGACAAAGGAGAAGGCAGTGAGTCTTGCAGGGAGGGTGGGGGGTAAGGGTTACAGCTTATGACGGAATCTGGACAGGAGTAATAGGGATACTAGTCATTTGAGTCCACCATTGGCAAGCTGGGCTGGGTGTCAGGGCAGATAGGCCTCCCTGGGCAACGGCACATGAGAGAAGGTGGAATTCTTCTCTGAGGAGCAGGTGAAGCTTTGGGTGTTGGGAAAGCATAGACAGTATTGTTCCAGGGCCAAGGACAGGTCCGGGTACTCCTGGTTGGAGGTCAAGGCCACAGTATGATCCAGGTCTTCTACCAGCAGCTTGAAGGTACCACATGCCAGCCACCCCTCATTATTGTGTATAACTCTCTGGTGCACTTATTGGCTTATCCATCAAATGACTCCTTCAGCAGCTTGAAAACCACCTCCACAGGCACTCCAGGATATGGGAGGCTTCCAGAGTGAAAATTTTGCACAGGATCACCCCCAAAAGACCAGAAGTCACTCTGGTGGATGTAGATCTGGTCAAACATGGCCTTAGGGACCATCCACTTCACAGGCAATCCACTGTTGGTTCTCATTTTATAGTAACTGATGTGGTGATATCTCTGGCAAGGCTGAAGTCTGAGATCTTCATCATGTTGTCCTTTGTCACCAGCACTTCCCTGGTGGCCAGGTCTTGGTGTATGCACTTCTTGGAGGCAAGGTACTCCATGCCTCAGGCTACCTGGTAGGCAAAGTATACCGGGTGCTTGGAGGAGAGTTGCTCTGCTGCATTGTGGCTGATATTGTAACAGTACTCCAGGTCAGGAGGCCTCTGGGCCTGCAGGTACTCCTGTATGTTGTCTTTGGAGGCATATTCCATGATAGTGTACGAAGGACCATCCTGTGTGCAGGACCCAGCAGGTTGATGGTGTCCTTGTGCTGTCCAATCATCTTCATCATCTCCATTTCTGAGATTAGGTTTGACAGGTCTTTCTCTGCTGCATCTGACTTCAACATCTTCACAGACACTTTAGTCAAATGGTTGGATTTGTCTTTGTCCAGCCCAATGGTCTCCTCCAACACCACTTGCCCAAAGTAGGCCTCTCTTAGGGGTCTGCCTAAACTGCCTACAACCAGCCTGCCACAAGGCAGTTATGAACTCTAGATTATCCTCAAAAACATTAAACCACAAGCTAAAAATTCTCTTCACTAGGTCTCTGTCGCAGGTCTAATTTTCTTATCTTTCATCATTTATCTTTTTCCTAATTCTTATTTTCAGTATAGTTTATTTGGCTTCCAGGTGTTTCCCCGGGTTTCTGTATGCTGTTTCATAGGGAAGAATTATCCTGTCATAAAATTATTTCTTGAGCATTCATTACATCTCTCAGTTAAAATGGGTTCTTTTATGGTATTGATTCATTTGAGTTTTCTCAAAATGGGAAGAATTTTCAAAATGGTGTTTTCCTCAAGGTTCAGAGTATGTCTTAGCCTCATCTTTACTCTTTTTGAAATTCACTTTTCAAATTCTTGTCCCTCTTTTTATCTTTTTAAATTAAAATGTTTCCTTTTACTATTTTTTTATTTGAGTGTAGTTGATAGTCAGTGTTACATTGGTTTCAGGTTTTCAAGATCTCCATACATTATTCTATGATCACTACAAATATTGCCGCCATCTGTCACCATATAACACTATTATAATATCATTGACTATATTCTCTACACTGTCCCATATCTCTTTTTAAAATCTCTGATTTTTATGTTTTCTGTTATTCCAGTTTTCGACCATCATTATACTTGGTTACTTTAATAAAATATGCCTGATTACACACTCTATGCTGAAAACCATAGCATTTGATTTATAGTAGTCTTCTTCTTCTTCTTCTTCTTCTTCTTCTTCTTCTTCTTCTTCTTCTTCTTCTTCTTCATTAACATATAATGTATTATTAGCCCCAGGGGTACAGGTCTGTGAATCACCAGGTTTACACACTTCACAGCACTCACCACAGCACATACCCTCCCCAATGTTCATAACCCCACCACCCTCTCCCTAACCTCCCCCCCCCCCGGCAACTCTCAGTTTGTTTTGTGAGATTAAGAGTCTCTTATGGTTTGTCTCCCTCCCGATCCCATCTTGTTTCATTTACTCTTTTCCTGTTCCCCAAACCCCCCACATTGCACCTCCATTTCCTCATATCAGGGAGATCATATGATAGTGCCTTTCTCTGGTTGACTTATTTTGCTAAGCATAATACCCTCCAGTTCCATCCATGTCAACGCAAATGGCAAGATTTCATTTCTTTTGATGGCTGAGTAGTATTCCATTGTGTGTGTGTATATATATATATATATATATATATATATATATATATATATATATCATTCATTTGTTGATGGACATCTATGTTCTTTCCATAGTTTGGCTATTGTGGATATTACTGCTATAAACATTTGGTGCACGTGCCCCTTTGGATCATATAGCAGTCTTCTTTACCTCTATCAGAACCCCAGGAAGCTTTATTTATTTATTTACTCACATAAACAGATGATCCAACACAACGTTTTTTGATGTTCCAATGTATTATAATGTCTTACCGCTTAACACTATGCTTACTGCTCTCTTTCACTGTCTGACTAAATCCTCATCATCACTATGCCATTTAATGAGAAAGAACATTTGAACTCAGAGTTCTCTCCATATCAGGGAATGAAGACTCCACCCTTCTGTTTGTGCACGTAAAATAAATGTTGATGTCTGTCCTGCACATACCCCATCCTGTTCACCAGAATATTCACCATCAAAATATATACACAATGAAAACCATACCTCACCACTTCTATTACCACCCAGCATGCTAAAAACACCATCATATGTTCCTGAATTATTGACTTGATTGATAACCCCACTTCCACACAAACTGCACTCCTTTCTCCCTGCAAATTTATTTTGGTACAGCAATTTAACCTAAAAATCAAGTCAGATGATTTTATTCTGCTGTTGAGGGTCTTTTGGTATCTTCCCCTTTCATATTAAATAAAAACTGAAGGCGTTTTAATGTACTAGAAGGTCATACATCAATACGTTCTTCCTCTCTCCACCACTATGAACTCCTCATTGGCCTCCTTGCTTTTCCTCAAAAGTAACAGACAAGCTGTTCACACAAAGTCTATATACTTACTTGCTCTGCCTAGAGCAATCTTTTCCTTTAATATTTGTATAACACTCTCCTTCACTTCCCGGGTCTTTGTGCAAATAACATCTCATAAATGAGATATAACCACCCAACACAAAATAAAATTAACTTTCATCCCAGCATTCCCCAATGGCTTTTACCTTTCTTGTATTTCTTTGTATCACTTATCACCATCAACCATCAATCATTATTCTATTACTGGTTTATTTTCTTATTTGAGACAGAGAGAGAGAGAATTGGGAGGGTGCGCAGAGGAAGAAGAAAACACCCCACAGCCTAGAAAGCCTGCTGGGGAGTTACATCCCAGGACCCTGAGATCATGACCCAAGCCAAAGGCAGTCACTCAATGGACTGAGCCACCAAGGTGCCCCTCTATTATTGGTTTATTTCACTATTATATTTCAAAAGAATGTAAGCTCTTTGTGGTCAGGTATTTTATATGTTTTATTAATTGAAGTATTCTCAGAAAGGTAGCTGGCAGATTGTAAGGGCTCACTAAACTGTATTTTGTTGTTATTATTGGGCTCCTTTATGGGCTTTACCTCTTACGCTAGAAGTCTATCCTTCAGATGTAAGCGATAAGAATAGAGCCCTGCTGCCTGTTCAAATGTGTAAAAAGCCTGTATTAAGTGGATATTTTAAAAGCTAAATGAATGGCTTAATAGTTGTATATAGGGGAAAAGGGAACATATTTTCCACAGTTTAGAAGTGGAGTTCTTTTATAGAGTTCTTGTACAAGCCTACACTATGGAACGATAATGGGCAGTTGTACATTACAATTATACAAACACTTTGGTAATTTATATCCTTTTTTAGTAATTCTTGACTGGATCATTTAATTCCTTAGGAGCATTATAGCATTTCAACTTTTCATGTTCAATAAACTTATTGGGGTTGCTACCTTTTTTATTCAAATGGAGAAATAGTCATGATTTAATCTAAATAAAGTGTTATTGATTGTGTTGTTTTCTAGGAATGAGTCGCACATGCTAGTTTAAAAGTTTTGTTAAAGTCCCAAGTCTGTCACTGATAAAAGCCTTTTGTAGATTAGTAACTTGATCAAAACGGAAAAGTTATGTAACACCAATTGTTATACTATCTTTGTTTCCATCTTGCATTGTAATAACACCCATCTTAACTCTATTTAAGACAAATCATTGCCAGATGGATTTCTGGCATTGATTGCAGGATATGAAATCTAGTATAACTAAAAGTTTTTGGTTTTAGTAGCATATAAATCAATTTAGAAAAATATATGTATTTGAATATAAGATAAAGTTTTAAATTATTTGGCAATAGTAAACTAAACTTTTTTTTTGTAAATTTTTATTTTCTAAAATTTCATTGAGCTCTCTTGCAATAAGAAACAAGTTACAAAAAATTAAGGTTTATTTACCCCAATTCAAAATTATTAGGAATATAATCATAGAGGTTGAAGTATTTAAAATATTGAACCCAAAATGTTTTATTAGGTAAATTCATGAATGCTGAGCATTCACTGTTAAAATATACTAATACTATTGATAGACTGGTAGAAGCCTAAAATCAAATATTTATTAAATATTTATATCCATATCTTTTCATAGCTTGGTAATTCATTTCTCTAGCATTAAATAATATTCCATTGTTTGCATGTACTACACTTTCTTTGACCTTTCACTTATGGAAGGATATCTTGGTTGCTTCCAAGCTTTTGTCAGTTATGAATAAAACTACTATAGACATCTTTGTGGGTATAGATTTCATCTTCTTTGGATAAATACCAAGAGCTGCTACTGCTGAATCATCTGGCAAGAATATGTTTAGTTATGTAAGAAACTGCCAAGTTGTTTTCCATTCTTTATTCTCAATACACATGGAAGAACATTCCTGTTGCTCCACATCCTCACCAACATTTCATGTTCTGTTGTCAGTGCTCTGGATTCTGGGTATGTACTGGTGTCTCTTTTTTGTTTTAATTTGCATTTTCCTGATGACCTTTGATGTGAAGCATCTTTTTATATGCTTATTTGCCATCTGTAATATTTTCTTTTGTGAGGTATCTGCTAAGGTCTTTGGCTCATTTTTAATCCGGTTTTTCCCCCATTGTTGAGTTTTAAGGGGTCTTTGTGTATTTTTGATTAACAGTCCTTTGCCAGATGTGTATTTTGCAAATTTTTTTTCATAGTCTGTGCTTTGCCTTTTCATTCTCTTGGCATTGTGTTTCACAGAGTAGACATTTTTAAATTCAGTGCTTGTGTTTTTTAGCTAAAGTTATTGCGAAAACCAAGGTCATTTAAATTTTCTTCTATATTACCTTCTACATGTTTCATGTTTAGGTTTATAATCCAATCTGAGTTCATTTTTGTGAAGAGTGTAGGATATCTGCCTGGATTTATTTTATTTTATATTTTTAGATTTAGCTTCACCATTGCTACAGAACCATTTGTTTAAAAGATTGTATTTTGCTCTCTTGTATTGCTTTTGCTTTTCTATTATATATAAAATATAATTGATAATATATATTCTGTTGCTTTAATCTAGTCTTTCTGTGGTATTACAATATCATGCTTACAATTATCGTTATGGTAAACTTTTTTTTAAGATTTTATTTATTTATTTGACAGAGAGAGAGATCACAAATGGGCAGAGAGACAGCCAGAGAGAGAGATGAGGAGAAGCAGGCTCCCTGCTGAGCAGAGAACCCAATGCGGGACTCGATCCCTGGCCCCTGGGATCATGACCTGAGCCGGAAGGCAGAGGCTTAACCCACTGAGCCACCCAGGCGCCCAATCGTTATGGTAAACTTTGAAGTCAGTCCTCAGTCTTTGTTCTCCTTCAACACTATGTTGACTATTGTGAGTCTTTGCCTCTCCATATAAACTTTAAAATAAGTTTGTTAATATTAAAAAAAAAGAACTTGCTGGTATGCATTAATTGTATAGATAAACTTGGAAACCAGTGACCTCTTGAGCTTAGCAGGAGATAGACCATGGACATCAGTTGTCACAGTGGTGCCTCTGGCAGAACCTATTGCAAATCCCTAGGCAAAATGACACCTCAAGGATCTGAGAGAATGTCTAAGAAGTACTTGATACATCCCTTGGGTATGGTTTATTGAAGTGTCCACCTGTCTGAAAGCTGGGGAATCTAGATAAGGGAGGGAAAATTAGTTATGATAAAACATATCAACAAACATCAATAAATTTTGTAAAACTAATTGTCATGGCTCATATACAATATGACCAACAGAGGGACCATCAGAAGGAAAGCATCAGTTATGTTTATTGTGAAATTTTTTATTCAAAATAAAGCAATGTGAGGGGAAGACACAATGAGAAAATTACCAGTTTTTAAATGGTAAACATCTTACAAAATGGAATAGGTTTTATATTCTAAGTAGTATATTGAAAAGTAAAACATTGGGGCGCCTGGGTTGCGCAGTGGGTTGGGCTGCTGCCTTCAGCTCGGGTCATGATCTCAGGGTCCTTGGATTGAGCCCCGCATCTGGCTCTCTGCTCCGCAGGGAGCCTGCTTCCCCCCCCCCTCTCTCTCTGCCTGCCTCTCTGCCTACTTGTGATCTCTGTCTCTCAAATAAATATATAAAATCTTTAAAAAAAAAGAAAAGAGAAGTAAAACATTAAAAAATAAAATTTCAATGAAAAAAATTATTTAATTTTAAAAAAAGGTTAAAAATAGCAGAACCATTTTTCTTATAACTGGAAAATACACTGTATATACATCTATCAAAATAACTTGTCATGGGGGAGCCTGGGTGGCTCAGTAGGTAAAAGCATCTGCCTTCGGCTCAGGTCATGATCCTAGGATCCTTGGATCGAGGCCCACATCGGGCTCTCAGCTCAGCAGGGAGCCTGCTTCCTCCTCTCTCTCTCTGCCTGACTCTGCCTAATTGTGATCTCTGTCAAATAAATAAATAAAAACTTTTATAATAAATATTTGAAAAAATAACTTGTCATGTGTGAAATCAGGAGCATATGGAAAAAAATAATATCTGAGGACAATACTTCTGCCATGTTTTGTGCCTTGCTAATATTTTTAAACAGTCAGGCAACTTTTAGCCTTATTGAAATACCTGCTAAGATACCTGCAGTGCCTTTTGGAGCCCTATGACTATAAAAATTAATTGCAAATATTCAAAATGTTTACTATGGTGTCACTATTTAGGGCCACCACCAAGTATGTTTCAGAAGTAAGCATAACTGTTACTCTTCCATAAGGCAAAAGGGCATATTTTCAGGAGTTCCATCTGCTGTACCAGGAGGTGAATCAAGTAATGATTTTTGTCTATAAAATAATTCACTTTTCAATCTAACATTCCTCATTCCACATTATAATAATAAAAACTAGGAGGAGACTAAAACAAACAAACAACTACAACTACAACAACCAGCTTTTCCCACAGTGGAAAAGTAAATATAACCTTAGGAGTAGCCTGAAATTTATTTTTAAATATTTTTAAGATAAACGTTTTTGTTAGAAAACCATATATTTTATATTACTAAGAAATAACAGGCAACGTTTTATGAACTTCTAAAAAGTCTAGTTACTTGTATTTATCTATTAACTCATCTCTTTATGAAGTAGAACATGATCACACCTCTTGTATCTACCCAAGTTTGTATGCTTTGGTTGTTTTATGTTTGCTATTTCCTTGCTTAATTTTTACAATATTTGATACATAATAGTATCTTTAAGTCCATCTATGGTTTCACAGAATTTGTTTGAACTTCATAAAAATGTACCATACTTTTTGCACTGTCCTTGTTTTACTTCTCTATTAGCTTTCCAAGTTTTATTCACTTTAGAGTGTGTAGCTATCATTTATTTTTACTCCTCCATAATGCTATGTTTACAAATTTGTATTTATCTGTACTTTTAAAAATATCTTAATTATATACCATTTCTCATCTCACGTAACACTCATGTTACTTCTACACTTATCAGATATTATGTAACGGAAAACCACAACTCAGCAACAATAGAACACCATTTTTCAAAATTAAATGGCTTACCAGAATTCTTTAATTCTATCCTTTATTTGTATTAGATGACCCTTTATTCTGGTATTTGGCATTGTTCATATGGAGGAAAGCTTATAAGTTGATATTCCATAAATAGAAGGATTTTTATGATTGATTAATTATTTTCATTTAGAATGCATAGAATATGGTTGATTTAATATTTCTTTCTTACTCTCTGCCTGGAACATAGTGCTATCTATACAATAGCCACTAAAATATTAAGTTAATTACCTAGACTTTAAACTGCATATTAATAGGAATAGCATACAGAACTCTTCTCAGATTGGGACACCTGGGTGGCTCAGTCAGTTAAACGCCTGAGCCTTTAGCTCGGGTCATGATCTTAGGGTCCTGGGACTCAGTTCTGCAACAGATTTCCTGCTTAGCCGGGAGTTTGCTTCTCCCTCATCCTGCTGCTCCCCCTGCTTGTGCTCTCTCTCACTCTCTCTCTTACAAATAAATAAAATTTAAAAAATAAATTCTTCTCAGATAGCTAATATAGAATATCGTCTTTGTATTCATCAAAGGGAAAGTGCCATATAATAATGAAATCCAGACTTCTTCAAATTCACTTTTTAACCAGTAAGAAAGTACTGGAAACAAGCCAAAAATGTCTTCAATGAATTAAAGAAATAGATTGATTTTCAATATCTTAATGTTTCTACTGTTAAATTGCAAGATTTTTATACTAGATATCAGTGTAAATATTCATTATACAAGGATATTCTAAAAATAAACCCGAGAAAACTACTTGATATATATGATGACAAAAACGAGTTTGACCAATGTCAGTTTGGGTAAAATTTACAACACCTACCACCTGAAACTCTTGTTCTATATGGTGCCATCTTGTGATGCTGGGCAGCGGCAGTGAGCCACAGCTCCCAGTCAGCTAGAAGATTACAGGGGTGAACACCTGATATTCTTACAAGCATTCTATATATAGAATATATATATAGAATATATATATTCTTCTTTTTTTAATGTAATATTTAATAAATTGCATGTGATATTTGATACTTTGTTATAAAATAGGCTTTGCTTAAGATGATTTTGCCCAAATGCAGGCAAATGTAAGTGTTCTGAGTATGTTTAAATAAGCTTAAGGTAAGCTATGATATTTGATTGTTTAGGGGTATTAAATGCATTTTCAATTTTTTATGTGTTTCTCTGTACATAGCCCCCTTGTAAGCTGAGGAACATCTCTATATGTATATGTAGCCTTGGTATGGCTTACATATTATTGGCATGAAACATCTAGAACAGTACGTGTGCCATAGAACTGTCTACAACATCAAACAAGTTTCTTGAAAACTTGTGCCAAAGGGGTTATGTCTTTAAGGATTCTTATTTCAGAAGGGTTCTCTCAAACGTAAGATTTTTCAGAAGTTAAGTGAAAATCTGACCAAACTAAACATTTTTCCATTTTCCCTAGTGAGCAAAGATAGCTAAAATCTATCTGCCATTTTCAACACTGTACTCAACGATTGTAATTCTAATTTAAGAACAGATTATTTATATCAAAACCACATGTTGGCCTAATCTTATACAATATTCATAAGTCACACTCAGACCCTTGGACACTTTTATTTGTTGAGTCTATATGGTACTACGGACATTCATCTTTTTTGACCTCATAGCTTCATGTATGTCTATACTTTTGAAAATACATGCATCATAGTTCCATTGTAAAATGTCTGGGTTATAAAATGTGCTATGCTATCAAAATGGTAATAAGAACATACAAATGACCTGATGTAATGAACTGGACCAGATTGCCAGATATCACATTGCATACCAGAAAGATTCAGTGGTAAGTTTTAAAATGGCCAGCTATACACTGACTGAATTATAACTCATTTAGCTTCTTTCTTTGTGTACAGTATTATACATTAGTCAGTATTATAGTAGATAAGTACTTTGGACAGATGTAAATATGCTGTAATAAAAAATGTTTTTCTTCTTTCTTTTAGTCCTTTTTACTTGTAAGACTAGCCACAAATACCACGCCTCCCCCAAAATAATTTGCAATCCAAATTTATCTCTAAATGAATTTATTGCACAGAAAAATATGTATATATATATATATATATATATATATATATATATATATATACACTTACAGAAGACATGTTCAAAAATAGTTACACAACAGCAGGGCCCTAAATGTAAGCAGTATAGTTGTTTTGTTTTGTTTTGTTTTGTTTCTTTTAAAAAAAGAGGTTATGTGAAATATTAGGATTTTATTTCCAGGCGTAGTATTTCAAGACAGTTAACTACACCTATGGTGTCAACAGCCTCTTGTTGGCAGTATGATTTTATTGGCTCCATGGAATAACAGCAAGAATTTACTATTGCTTCTTTCTTTTATGACACACACAGAATAAAAAAATTGACACATTTGCTCAAGACCAACCAGAATCCTTTTAACCTATCAAAATTGATGGGAGGCCTTCACTGCCAAAGTCACTGCTGGGTTTTCACAATTCATTGCAGACAATGTGCTACTCCCATTATGATAAAGGAGAGAAGAGTCATAATCAGGGAAGAAAGCTAGATTAATACTTGTAATTATCATTGAATTATTTAGCCTGCTATAGGATTATTATTATTAGTGCCATTTGATAATTTTCTCTCATTATATTAAACACAACTGTGAGTAATTACCCTACCTAATATTTCTCTGTATTGGCTGACTAGCTAGCAAACATTCATGAAAATATCCATTAGCCACACATATAAAATGCTGCATTATGATGCTGTTGAATCAGAACATACCACTACCTGATCCTGTAGCTCTTTGAGGATTTGCAAATCAATTAATTCTATCTTTGTTGGATTCTTCCCATACAATTAGAAAATTTATAATCGAGTCCATGAACATTATTAGTTTTACCATTTTAAACCAGCAATCACACTTTGATTTTTACAACAAAAGCAGAAATATAAACACACACATTTGGATCAGTTTTCTCTTAGTCTGTCTGGACTTCAAAATCCTATTCCTCAAGATGATGCACACCAAAGTTCTGGATTAAACAAGAAATTAGATGGCACCTGAACACTTGGTTTAATATTCTCAAAAGGACTATGCAACTTCTTTCTTACATTAAGACATTGTTTTACAAAGATCCACACTTTTATAATGTTAGTATTTTTAATAATCAATAAAGTCAATTAATCATGATTAAAAATCAAACATAAAAATTTCTACTTTTTGCTTTTGCCCCCTCCATTTAGAACTTATTTATAGCCTGATAATTCAAAGGTCCCTATGTTTATGAAAATCTGGACAGAAATAGCTCTAAGATCCCATTCAGAACTTGATATTAATCTAAGTCTTTTGGCTCCATTTATCCTGAGAGCAAAGAGTAGGACAAAGGATTTGAGTACTGTTAGTTTATCTGGGAGATTATCCAAGGTAGAAAAGAATGGGAAAGTGATACAGTGAAGAAGCAACTTTGTCAAAGAGGTACATTGTTGATATAATTGTTGTGGATAGAAAATGAAGGCTTGCTTTTACTGAAAGGTCCTGAGAAACTTCTTTAAGTTGTCCTCATGAAGACCTGAAAACTGACAATTTTACCTATGGTTCTTATTTCCACTTCACTGAGAGCTGTCCTCAGAGGACATTAACTCTCCTACACTTTTGGGTTGTGTTGGAGACATTCCAAAATGAGAGAGAGAACATGAGATCCTATCAGTGTTAAGTAACTGCAATTTCCCATGGAACTATCCACCACAGGTTTGGCTATAATCAGGAGTTGGGCCTTGATATCAGAGGGATTTGAGGCAGTATCATTTTAGGTTAATCATTATATCTGAAATTTCCAAAAACTTCAACTGATGAAACTTTGATTATAAACCTATAAATATAACAATAAATCTACAGTATTCAAATTATTTTCATAGAAATACACAAACAAAGCATCAATTGACTAATATTTAAATGTTACAAAATACTGAACTGAAAGAATTTGGTCATATAACAACGTGTAAGAAGTAGAACTTAGGTTTAGGTTAGAAGTCAGGATGCATTTGGGACTCAGTTAAGAAATTGAATGGAGGGACGCCTGGGTGGCTCAGTGGGTTAAGCCGCTGCCTTCGGCTCAGGTCATGATCCCAGGGTCCTGGGACCGAGCCCCAAATCAGGCTCTCTGCTCAGCAGGGAGCCTGCTTCCTCCTCTCTCTCTGCCTGCCTCTCTGCCTGCTTTTCATCCCTCTCTGTCAAATAAATAAATAAAATCTTAAAAAGAAATTGAATGGATGTCTGACTATCTTATAGGTTTGCTAAAAATCAGTGACTTTGTGTTCACGTGTGGCTATGCAGGAATTTTTAACTTTCTCTAAGAAGTTATTAGATTTGATTATATAATGGCAGTAAAGAATGGGGAAAAGCAAAGTACAAACCCCATAAAGACAAAGACACTGAGTATGAGAAAAGAGTAATAGATAAGAAGAATCAATGCATTTGAGGAAAATGGGAATTGAAATACACAATGATTGTTGATTTTTTTAGATGGAGAAAACAAAACTAGCTTGCAAGAAGGAAATAACAGAAGACATGCTGTGATGTGATACAGAATCCTGGAAAAGGCAGTAACGTGGAATAAAGGAGTAGGGAGAGCATATCAGGTAATTTGGATAGGAAGGAGTTAGGAGATAATTGCTTGATAAATTTTATATGGCCCACTTAAATGCACAGATTTCTCTTCTTTAATTTATATGGAGAACAGGGTGTCCTTTCTCTTCCCTTTCAGAGCACCCGAGGTGTACTCTTTCAGACTGAAAACCTAAAAAGCTCAGGACTCAGTTGCTTAAGCACAGCTGAGAGGACATATTTCAATTAAGATTTACAGTTTGCTGTAGGTAGTAGACTGTCAAAAGTGGTTTAACCATATTTTTCATTTAACAAGAAGACTACAGAGAGTGTTTTCTGGTGTTGGTTCAGAGTCTTAAGAAAGTCAAGTGAACTATCTTAGAGGTTTTCATGGCTTTTCATTCACAGTTGCAAAAATGTAATGTGTTGGTTCAGAGTCTTAAGAAAGTCAAGTGAACTATCTTAGAGGTTTTCATGGCTTTTTATTCACAGTTGCAAAAATTGCTGTTGGAGTTCTCACTATTAAGCCCACATTTCTGGCAGAAAGATAGAGGTAAAAGAGAATGATATCTTGTACGACTGATACTTTGTCATAAGGTTACAATGTAACTAGAAAAGAGACAATAAAATATTTGATGTTGTTTTAAGTTTCCTTGTTGTCAATCCCTCAGTGCTTTCTGATATTAAAGGAAAGAGTAGATGGATATTGACCTGGCAACTATCAACACCTGTCAGTCTCTCTTGGATAACCAATATCTCTATAATCTCTTCTTCCCAGTAAAAAAAATAAAATATATTCATAACCCACACTGTGCCATCTCAAGTTACTGCACCAAGATAAAATTACAATGATTTTCAGTTGTTCCAAATGGACAGAATAACCTTCCTTATGATATCATGTCTTATAAGATAGATAATTGGCTTGCTACCAATATACCCAGATGTGACTGTGGAAGAGACAGGAAAAAAAATAATAATATTTATTTATTCCTTGGGTTGACCCTGTTTACACAGATGCATTACTATTAGAAAAGGTTGGTTTGGGACATTGGAATGAATTTACTTAATGGGTCTGTATGTAATTGGGTTGGAGGAAATTTTTAATTTCTACAAAAATTATTAGAATTCGATCTTATTCTCTTTTGTTGATTTTCACATGTTAACAAAGCCAACGTTTTTGTCTAGCAGACAAGATCTTAAATCCTAACAAAACTCAATTTTTTCCTTTTTTTTTTTAAAGTTTGAGAGCCTCATGTTCTCTCATGCTGCTTTAAATACAACTCAAAAAAACAAAAGGAGCTAAATGGGGCAGTAAGACCAGACTTTTTATTTTATTTTATTTATCTTATTTTTAATTAAAAAATTAAAGATTGTATTTATTTATTTGAGAGAGTGAGAGAGCATGAGTGGGGCAGGGGGATGTAGCTGCAGAGAGAGACTGAGAAATATACTCCCTAATGAGCAGGAAGCCCGAAATGGGGCTCGATCCCAGGATCCTGACTGAGATCATGACCAGAGACAAAGGCAGATACATGTGCAAAATCCCTTTTTTTCTGGGAAACAATACTTTACAAGAGATGTTTGAAAAAGTACTGGGGAATCAACTTTAATCGGAGATACAAAAATTTAATTGACTTTTGTAAAGCTACAGGGATCCAAATGATGGGAATCCCAGCCCGTTTAGGTTGTGGACCACAGAGTATTCTTCTCTGTAATATTTTATTTTCTTCCATGTCTACTAACTCCAGTCCAAGTTCACTGATCTCTTTTTAGATAGTGCAAAACATGGCAAAGAATACCAAACAAGTGCCCAATATTCTACATTTATTACATCATTTCTAACATATAGAAGTGTGTTATCAAGGCTGGTTCTGTGAACGAACCTAGTTATGCTAAAGTGTGTTTTGTTCTCCAAGAAATTAAATGCATGGTTATCACACAATTATAAAATACTTGTGTCAAGAATTTTTATTCAAAAATTAATAAGAGAAGCAGATATTAAAACTAGTTCACATGGTTATTTGGGATATAAGCAGAGTTGTGCAGCAGAAGTGCTCTGGGCCCATAATTTGGGTTATAGAATTTATGTTTTCTAATGAAAAATCACTAACTTGCATTATTGTTAACAAGAATCCTGTGCATTACCATCAGTTTTCTCCATTATAACCTCTTGCTCTACAGTTTGTAAATAACTTTGTCAATAGCAAGCTAATAAACGGGGTGACTCCAATGGATTGAGATAATCTCTAGAGTTTCTGCTACATAATGAACAGGACTCCATTGAAAGGACACCTAAGATTTTATTTTGCCCCAAAATTTGATCACTTTTTTCACTGTCCTTACCTATTTTCCAAACCTAGTCCTTTTGCTTCACCTTTCAGTCTACGGACAACCCTGTATCTGACTGACTTGTTAATTCTGGGAATGTCTTGCAGATTAATTTGCTTGCCCGAGGTGGTTCCTCTAATTGATGTCTAAGAACCCTAATTAGTTAAGAAAACTTTTTTTTAACATTTTCATTGCTATTTATTATTATTATTATTATTGCTAATATCTCTATTATAAATAATTCACAAGGGCATCTTTCTGACAAAAGACAAAGAGCTGGCTACTAGTAGAAAAAGTACATTTAACTCTGTCAGTGAAAGTGGTAAAGGGATTTGAGAAAATAAGGCAAAGCAGTGGAATTATGTGTTAAAACTTTAAATATTATAGACACATTTACTTAATTTCTAATACTGTTGTTGCTTATAATTAAATAAGATGTTTTCCATGAACCACGCATTACAGCAAATATATTGTTTATACAGATTAAATTTTCATCAAAAGGGACGCCTGGGTGGCTCAGTTGGTTAAGCAGCTGCCTTTGGCTCAGGTCATGATCCCAGCGTCCTGGGATCGAGTCCCGCATCGGGCTCCTTGCTCGGCCGGGAGCCTGCTTCTCCCTCTGCCTCTGCCTGCCATTCTGTCTGCCTGTGCTTGCTCTCTCGCCCACTCTCTCTGATAAAGAAATAAAATCTTAAAATAAATAAATAAATTTTCATCAAAAAATTGTAAGTGTATTTTATTGTAGGATATGATAAGCATTTTGCAGATGAGAAAAGTGAAATTTAGAAAAGTATGTCTTTTCAAATCCCTCATACAATATCTGGCCTAGATAGAAGGATATACTATCACAATTGAGGAAGATAATTGAGATTACTTAAAATGATAAACTTTACTGTATAGGGTTTTTTACAAGTTTGCCACAGATTCAGATTCTTTTAAAATATATATCTATTTTGTGTAAAGAGAATGCACTGAGAAGTAAAAAGAAAGTGATATATCAGTGCTACCAACTAATGGCTATAATATCATCACCTTATTTATGAACAATGAAACAGTGTGCAATATTTAAATAAATTTAAATAAATTCCTATTTATTTTATATATTTATAAATTTAAATAAATTTCTATTTATTTATTATTAAAGAAATTCCTCTAACAAACAGTATGTTTTGAAGGTTGCTAGCAGGAAAGTGTTGTACGACATGGAAGTAATCAGAAAATGTGATCTAAAATTCTGCTTTCAAGGGCGCCTGGGTGGCTCAGTGGGTTAAAATTCTGCTTTCAAGAAGCTATCACAGTAAGTACTGAGCATTAGCTATTATATGCTATGGATGAATAACTGAAATCTACATTTGAAACTAATGGTACACTATATGTTACCTAATTGAATTTTAAAAAGTTAATAAAAAAACCACTATTTTATAAAACAATATTCCCAACAGGCTCTTTTGCTTTAAAATACTCACTTTGTAATGAGAGTCATTACTTTTGTCTAGCCAATTCTTACAGCACTGTTTATCCCTTCCCTGCTTTATCCCTTCCCAGTATCAATAAAGGCTCACTTGGGTTACCTAGAAGCCATGAGAAAGCTTGTAATAGATCTGGCTGGTTTTCACCAGCAATTTGACCACCATGTGCACAGGGAAGTCTATTGATAAAGGCTTTATTGCAATAAGTTGCAAATACATGGATGATTTTGAATTCTCTTTCTTGAGGTCTTGTTTCATGATAATAAATTTAGGGTGGCTTATTGGAATGGATGTTATTAACATATCTTCATAGTTATAAGCACATGGAATTGTAAAATAGATGAACGAATGTGGCATTACTGACAACTGTCCTCATTTTGAAATCAAATTACAGTGTACTAAGATGAGGAAGCAAAGCAGATTTGGGATTATGAGTGAAATAATTTAAAAAAGTCTTGGGGTATGATCAGACTATTGGGTAATTCAGTAGAAAAATGTCAACTGATTGAGATTCTGTGTTCCCTGATTTCAGAGAGAAGTTAAGATAAATAAGTAACACGAGGAGACTAGGAAGCCAAACATAAGTGATAATTTTGTGCCAGGGTGTGTTTACATCTGTTTATCTTCTTGCTTTACCACTAAGGTTGCTCCTAGAGGAGAGTTTAAATATGTGTTGGAGCTAATCTCTGTGGATTACACAAGAAACCACATCCTACAGCTCTCCCTGAAACACCCCTTATGATTTCAATGTAATTTGGTTTTTGCATTTTTAGAAATAACAAAATACTTTGCAAACTCATCTACTTTATTACCATCACAAGTGAGTCAGCTGACTCCACATTTTAACACAGTGACAGTCACAGAGAATGGAGGAATGAGTAGAGTTATCAATATATGTGCTTTTAAGAAGTATGACAGGGTAGCAGCTATTTCCAGGAACCAAAACATGGGTCAGCAGCTGTGCAGGAAAAGTGATGGAATAAATGACTCATTTCAGAGGAGTTCTATAACATATTAGTTCTATAATGTATCTTCAGCCCCCAATTACCCGCTTTGATCTAAAGATAAGGATTTACAGTTAAGGTCTCATTTATGATTTGACTGGTGTGGTCTGAATCATTTTTACTATTGTTTTGACTATTACTTGAAACCTATAGTAGCACTTGGGATATGTGTTGTGTATTCTGTGAACATGTGCTATTTTTAGATTAGATAATTTCTGTCTCGAACCCCTGTTCATTTCTTTGTTTTTGTTTATTTGATAGTGGTTTCAGTAAATGGATATATCTGAAAAATTGCAAAGCCACTATTAAAACAAGTTATTATTATATATAGCATGGAATTGCACATTCCTCCTTTGAATCCGACAGAGCTTCACCATATCCTTAACAATTTGGGAAAAACATGCTATTATTTTTCTTTATAAAATTTCTCCTGTTAGGCTGTGATGGTTGTCATCAGCAGTAACTCCTCTGAAGGCTTTGTCAAAAGAGTTGAAAAAATTGGAAAGGTGTGTGAATGAAGCTGTTTGCTGAATATAAAGAAAAGAGCATTGAAGTACAATTCACACTCTTACTTCTCCTTCTATGCTTTCAGATGTTTGACATTTGAAAATTTTGCTTCTAGAAGAGATGTCCTATATAATTCTTACTTTAAGGAGCAAGTTGCTTTTATAATTTTTTTATTATTCTACCATTCCAGTATTTCCATTTAAATTAAATTCAATACCATTTAAAAAAAATCAAAAGTGCAGCCAGTATTCAATTCCTGGGCTAAATAATTTTAGAAAGCTTTGTGTTATTGAACCTACAGGGTTTTTCTGTAGTTTTAACTCTTTCTTTCTGTGATTTTTCCCATTAGTCACGTAAGTGACTGCAATATAACAGACATTGAGGATAAAGAAGGACTGAATAGAACAATCCTTGGCCTCATGAAGTTGAGAATCTAGCAAGGGAGTCAAACAATTCAATCATTCAGTGACAATTTATTGAGTGCCTGGCCTAAAATGAGCACAACAAAACCCCAGGCCAGAGGAATCATTTTAATGGGAGAGATAGATAATAGGTAAGCCAACTTTAAAAAAAAAAATCGTACTGCTTTTTCTTTAATAGAGATGCATATTTGAACTAAATAAGCACATTTTTAAAAGAGCAGTGATTGAGAAGAGGTTTTTTAACTGAGTGGTCCGAAAGGGCCTCCCTGAAAAAGTCTGTTTTGAACAGATTTCTGAATAATATCAGCTAGGAAGCTGCGTAAAAATCTCAGGGATGGGTGATTTTTCCAGTCGAAAAACTGTAAAGGCTCCAAAGTCACAATAGAGCTATAAGTTTCTCTAATAAAGTAACTTCTGACAAAGAATGAGAAGAAATAACTAACCCAGGTTTGAAAGAAAAGGGACAGACTTTCTATGGAATTCATATTTAATTAAAGCTCTAAAGGACAAAAATACAATAGAGCAAAATTCTGGTCACGCTGATATACCTAACGAAAGTTCATAAACAAGGTGTGGGTAGCAAAGAGTGTGTGGGAATGTTGGTAAGAACAGTGGGGAAGAATCATCCCTGAACATGTTCTTAAATGAAGCAATTCTTGTGTTGTATTAAAGGGTAAATTGGAGTTTGCCTAAGTGATTAGAGAAGGATGCCTCAGCTTATGGAAGTTCAAAGCCATAAAGATGTGATAAACTACTGCAGATATTTTCATGTATATTTGTTGTTGCTTCTAGTAATGGTGATCTAAAAACTCCTACTTAAGACAACTAAAAATCCAGACAAAATAGCTTTTAAAGTTAAAAATATCAGAATGATTATAAAAATAAGTGAGGGATTACTGGGCCAAAATACGAAATACAATGAGAGCCTAGAGATATATGCCCTGAAGCCATTTTAGCTATGAGAGCATTTGAAACTGCTAAAACACACTGAGCTGTGTTGTTCATAGACTCTTGATACTAGAGAAACAAATCCAGCAGCAATCAAATTTGAGGACTTTGGTACAACCCAAATTTAAGTTGAGATCCCCAAAGCACAAGGAGAAGCAGAAATAAGACTATAGCCTACCTTGCCTTCTGTGTAAACTGAGAAAGCCAATCACTGAATTTGGAGTATGATTGTCTTGTAGAGTCTCAGATATAAGAGAAAATTCTACCAAGGAGGACCATAACATTATTATAGCTCTTAATTATCCCTACTCAATAAGAGTTTCAAATATAATGTCTTGAACATAGCAAAATGTAACAAAGCACACAAAGAAAAACCATTAACAAGATTTGATAGACAAAATGGGATTAAGTATGATGTTAAAATGATCAATAAAGATTGTAAAATGGCTTGATTACTCTGCTCAAAGAAATGAGAGGGGAAGCAAATTGAACCAAAAACTGACACTAAAAATGATATTGAGAAAGGTTTTATAAATGAACCAAATGGATACTCTAGAACTTTAAAGATATGACAGCTAATTTAAGATACCACAGGGGTGCCTGGGTGGCTCACTTAATTAAACCTCCAATTCTTTTTCCTTTTTTTTTTAAACACCTTAATTTTATTTTATCTCTTTCAATTTGGCTCAGGTCATGATGTCATGGTTGTGAAATAGAGCCCAGAGTTGGGCTCTGTGCTGAGCCTGGAGCCTGCTTAAGATTCTTTTCCCTTCTTTTTCTATCCCTCCCTGCACTCTCACTTGCTCACTCTCTCTTGCTTGCAAATAAATAGATAGATAGATAGATAATAGACAAAGCAAAATAAAAGCAGATTATGAAAATAAATATAAAGATTTTGAAATGAAAACAAGTTCAAAATAAAATAGAGAAGACCTACACAGCTAAAAGTTCATTCAGAAAATCTACTATTAAAGAAATCAGTATGACACAGTGTTAAGATATCAAAAGATTTGAGCATGTACTTTACAGAAAGGGTAATCCAAATGGCCACTCATATATAAAAACTGTTTATCTTTATTATGAATCTGGAATTAAATTAAATTAAATTAAAAATAAATTAAAACCTAAAATGACATACTATTACACACTTACCATATTGGGCAACAGTAAAATTGCCTTGCAAGAATGTGAAAGAATGAAAGTACCCATAATAAAAACATTTGAGGTAAGTTGGACAATATTTAGAAAACTTAAAAATAAAAATAAAAATTTGGTCCATTCCTAGAAATACAACATGGAACTAAATGAATATTTTCACCAGGATATGCAAACAGATGATTATAGCTATTTCATTCATAACGGCAGATCAGTAGTGGTCTATTTGCACAATGTTACATTAAATAAGAGAGAATATTAACAAACTGGGAGGAGGGGCTAGGTTGTTATCAGAAACAGATCTTCTATGGTGCTGATTATGTTCTATTTCTCAAAATCTTTAAGTTAAAAAAGTTTTCAAATTTATATCTAGATAGATAGATGATAGATAGACAGATATCCCAGAAGCTGCAATGCTAGGCTAAGACCAGGCTTTAAAGGGCTTTTCTATACTCTACTAAATACTTGAAACCATTCATTATATCATAGCTCAGTGTTCAAATCTCCATTTGTTTCCTCAGGTTCCTAATATTTACCTTAAGGTGACCTGATTCAGACTTTTGATCACCTTTGTCTAAATATTTCTATTTTAACAAAGTCCTTTTTAACACTGAGAGACTAAAACTTAGAAAAATACTCTGATTGTTATCTCACTAGGGTGTAAAATATATAGTTACCCATTAACTAATGATATCCATGTCTACATTAGATCCGTGGCATTTTTAATTCTTGGGAGCTTTTGGTTAAATGAAATTTTTAAGCTTCCTTTAAAGGAAGCTTTAAGCCATCACCACATGAATAAAATTAAAGAGCCAAATGAAAACAGGCCAAGTATTTACAGAGTAATAGAATGTGCAGTGGAAAGAGTACAATTCTGAAATCATAAAGCCTAAATTAGTGTGATGCATTTTTGCTACCCATGTAATCATAAACCAGTTATCTAAATGTGTTAGCCTCAGTTTTTTCACCCATGAAATGGTGATGATAATACTTATTATGCAGCGTTGTTGTGTGGATGTGATGAAGCATGGAGCATGAGAGTCTCATATTCCATGCTAAAATGATAGCTATTTTTATACTTATAATAATTCTAGTAATAGTAATTAAATTGTTCAAAATGGTAATATTCATTTATATTGAGGCATTGTATTGACTATTATTAGACACATTTACCAACATAAATTTCATTTTACTTTACCCCCTCTGAGGATATATATTCCCTAATTCAATATGAATCTCCTTATGAATAATAATTATCATAATAAATATGCTGATTTTTCTTCTATTTGTTTTTAAGGAGGTATCCTTTACTGTTGAACATAAAGAAACTTAAGCAAGTCTGTCTTATTCAAACTTTGCATGCTGCTTTCTTATGAAACTAGATTATAGAGTTGTATGAAATAAATTCATGCAGTTAAGACATTGATGTTTGGAACACTGGGTGGTCAGTTTAGTATTTCAAAAGAAGATTTTAAATTTAAACCTTAAAACTGAGCTCTTTCAGCCTTTTTTATAGACCATCCTTCATGCTTCATAAGTACTCCTCCATTGTAAACTAAGTAATAGTTTTTGTCACAGTGTATATAACAAAAATGGATTTTATATTCTATTATTTCAGAGTTAGTTGCAGTTTCTACTGCCTTACTTCCTTTTTTGAAAAATAGATTAATTCTACAAAAAGTTTTTTCCAGCTTTATTGAAAAAAATCGACATATTTGTAAATTTAAGAAATGATTTCTTATAACATTGCAAACTTTTAACATTGTGTAAATTTTGTACAATTTGATAAATTGGTATACATCTTTATTGCAATATAATCTACACAAAAATGTTAATACATCTACTATCTCGTATAGTTGCCACTGATTTTTATGCATGTATCGTAAGGAATTTTAAGATCTACTCTCTTAGCAACTTTTATGTATATAGTATAGTAGAGATAAACTTCAGAGGTCTTGTGGGTTTTGTTCCAGACTGCCTCAATAAAGTGATTATCTCAATAAACTAAGTCAAATTATTATATTTTTTGGTTTCCCAGTGCATATAAAAAATTATGTTTCCCAGTGCATATAAAAAATAAAAACTATACTGCACTGTTCAAAAGCATTATGTTTTTAAAGAAAAACAATATATATACCTTAAGTACACTAGTTCTGAGTTTTCAGTGGGTCATAATTACTGATCACAGATCACCATAACAAATACAATAATAATGAAAAAACTTGATATATTGCAAGAATTACCAACATGTGACAAAGAGACACAAAATGAACAAATGTTGTTAGAAAAATGGTGGCAGCAGACCTCTTTTATACAAGATTGCTATAAACTTTCAACTTGTAAGAATGTGATATATGCAAAGTTTAATAAAGGGAAGCACAATAAAAAAAAGTATGTATATCTTATTAACTATGATCATCATGCTGTACATTAGATCCCCAGAACTTTTTCATATTATAGTTGCAAGTTTGCACCCTTGGACCACCTTACTCCACCCCAGGTTCACCCCTTGTCAACTCAACTCTAAGTTTCCATTAGTTTTCCTTTTCCTCAGATTCTGTATGTAAGGGATATCATAATACATAAATTAAAAAAATATACAAAATCTTTGAAATATTTCACTTAGAATAATACCTTCAAGATCCATCCATGCTGTTGTAAATGGCAGTATTTCTTAATTTTTCATGGTTAAGTAGTATTCCGTAGTATATATTTACCATACTTATTTTACTCATTCATCCATTAATGGATACTGAAGTTATTTCCATCTCTTGCTTAGAGTTAATAATTTTATAATAAACATAAGAGTGCAGATATGTCTTTGAACAGTGAACTTCGTTTTCTTTAGATAGATACCTAGAAGTGGGATTACTGAATCATATGGTAATTTTACTGTTTTCCATACAAATTTATATCTCTATTACAGTGCATAAGTTCCCCGTTTTCTCCAATATTTACCAAAATTGGTTAGTTTCAATTTTTTGGTAGTATATATTCTAATATCTTGCTGCGTTTTTCAGAGGTAAACAACAACAACAACAACATAAGGACTTTGCCCTGAGATTTTTACGTTGAGCACTTTTTAATGCTCCTGTTGGTCATTTATATAACTTTTTTGAAAAAAAAGTCTATTGAGATCCTTTTGCTATTTTTTTAATCATATATTTTTTTTCTATTTGTATCTGTTGGTTATTAACCTCTTTTCAGATATAAGATTCGTAAGTATTTTCTTACATTCTGTGGATTGTGTTTTCATTCTCTCTCCCTTTTTTTTGGCAATGCAGAAACGTTAGTTTGATGTAATACCATTTATTTATTTTTGCTTTTTTTGCTTGTGTTTTTGGTCTGGTATCCAAAAAACTATTGGCAATACCAATGTCAAGGAGAATTTTTCCTATGTTTTCCTTTAGGAAATTTAGTTTCATGCATCACCTTTAAGTCTTTAATCTATTTCAAGTTCAGACTTATGAGTGATATAAGGTTCCCTTTTCATACTGTTTATGTGACTATTCAGTTTTAAATATCATTTATTGAACAGGCTATCTTTCCCCATTACATATGTTGGCCCCTGTCAAATATTAGGTGACTGTATGAAAGGATTTATTTCTGGACTCTCAATTCTGTTCTACTTGTTTATTGGTCTGTTTTTATGCCAGTATACTTTATTGTTTTGAGCATGAGGGCTTTGTAGTATAGTTTCAAATCAAGAAGTGTAATCTCCCTTCTTCATTCTTTCTCAGAACTGCTTTGATTATTTGTTGTCTTTCATGGTCTCATATAAACTTTAGGATTCTTTACTTACTTCTGTAAAACAATAATATTGGATTTTTTTAAGATTTTTAATTTATTTATTTGACAGAGAGAGATGACAAGCAGGCAGAGAGGCAGGCAGAGAGAGAAGAGGAAGCAGGCTTCCTGCTGAGCAGAGAGCCTGATGCGGGGCTCGATCCCAGGACCCTGGGATCATGACCAGGTTCACCCCTTGTCAACTCAACTCTAAGTTTCCATTAGTTTTCCTTTTCCTCAGATTCTGTATGTAAGGGATATCATAATACATAAATTAAAAAAATATATAAAATCTTTGAAATATTTCTCCAAGCATAATACCCTCTAGTTCCATCCACGTCATCACAAATAGCAGGATTTCATTTCTTTTGATGGCTGCATAGTATTCCATTGAACATATATACCACATCTTATTTATTGATTCATCTGTTGAAGGACATTTAGTTTCTTTCCATAGTTTAACTATTGTGGACATTGCTGCTATAAACATTTGGGTGCATGTGCCCCTTCAGAATGCCACGTTTGTATCTGTAGGGTATATACCCAGTACTACAAGCACTGGGTCATAGGGTAGTTCTATTTTCAGCTTTTTGAGGCACGTCCACGCTGTTTTCCAGAGTGGTTGCACCAGCTTGCATTCCCACATACAGTGTAGGAGGGTTGCCCTTTCTCCACATCCTCGCCAGCATCTGTCATTGACGGACTTGTTCATTTTAGCCATTCTGAACGGTGTGAGGTGGTATCTCATTCTGGTTTTGATTTGTATTTCCCTGATGCCGAGTGATGTGGAGCATTTTTTCATGTGTCTGTTGGCCATTTGGATGTATTCTTTGCAGAAATGTCTGTTCATGTCCTCTGCCCATTTCTTCATTGGATTATTTGTTTTTAGGGTGTTGAGTTTGATAAGCTCTTTATAGATTTTGGATACTGGCCCTTTATCTGGTATGTCATTTGCAAATATCTTCTCCCAGATAACTTCTGACAGTGATCTTTTGGCTTTGTTAACTGTTTCCTTTGCAGTGCAAAAGCTTTTGGATCTGATGAAATCCCAATAGTTCATTCTTGCCCTTGCTTCCCTGGCCTTTCGCGATGTTCCTAGGAAGAAGTTGCTGCTGCTGAGGTCAAAGAAGTTGCTACCTGTTCTCTCCTCAAGGACTATGATGGATTCCTTTCTCACATTATGCTTCTTCATCCATTTCCAGTCGATTATAATGTATGGTGTTAGGATGGTCCAATTTCATTTTCTGCATGTGGCTGTTCAATTTTCCAGACCCCAAGGCCAATGGCTCCTTCTCTTCCCCAGGGACAGTGTGCTGTGCCTTCCCCACACTTGCTCCTGGGGAGCGCAGTGACAGACGTGTGCAACCATGCATCTCTCCCATGCAGAGGGGATGCCCAGGCAAAGAGGATTTCGCTCCATGCGGGTTTATTACACCGTGCTGTGGAGACTAGCTCCGGCAAGCAGCAGGCAGCATCCCACAGACCCGACTCTGATTTCCCAAAGAATGCTGTGCTTTCCCAGAGGGGATGCCCGGGCAAAGAGGCTTTCGCTCTATGCGGGTTTCTCCAAAAGTGCTGCGAATACTAGGCTAAGGCAAGCAACAAAAGCAGCCCACAGAACCGACTCTGATTTCCCAGCGACGGCCATGCTTTCGCAGAGGTTTTCAGCCTGGCGCGAACCGCACTTCGCTGCTGCTTCCTCAGCAAGGCTTTGGTGTTTCGCTCTGTCGCGGCAGGAAAGAAGAGCCGCGGGAGAGCTGGTGCCTCTTGGGCCTTGTTTTCCCGGGCTCCAAGTTCGCGCCCGGGGTTCACCTTGCTAATCCAAACTAAGCAGACACAGTCACAACCCTGCAGCAGCGTGCGTGGCCTAGCATGACACTCAATGCGTATTACCATCTCCTGGCGTAGGTAAGGCTTTGCCTTTTGCTCCGGCGCTCGGGCAGACTCGGGGTCAAGGCCAGTGCCTTCACCACAGGAGAGAAGAGGCGACAGGATCCCTGCACAGGGCCCGAGCACTGGGATGGGGAACGGTGGGGACTGTCTCCACTCTTTCCCCGGCACAAACCCGGCCACCCACAATGCTGCCATATCCTGGTGGAAGACGGCATCTGACTGCACGTTTCTCCATGGGGTTGTTTCTGCGAGTTCCGGGTATAGCACCTGGTGGCAAGCCCAAGTCTGCCCTTGGGACAGGTGGCCAAAGAGATGCTTTCCCCTTGGGACAAGAGGCACAGGACAGGCCTGCCTTCTGCCCAGACTCCTTCCTCAGAGTGGAGCACGCACCCATGCCCTTGTCTTCCCCTCATGTCTCCTTAGCAGCCAGGCTTCAATCTCTCCGCACAGGGAGGAGAGGACACTTGTCTTCTCATGGCCTGCTGTTCGTGCCTCGGCAGGCTATTCTGCTTCCCGAGCTTTTCCAGACCCCAAGGCCAAGGGATCCTTCTCTTCCCCGGGGGCGGCGTGCTTTGCCTTCCCCAAAATTGCTCCTGTGGAGCGCGGTGACAGACGTGAGCAACCATGCTTCTCTCTCAGGCAGAAAGGATGCTAGGGCAAAGAGGATTTCGCTCCATGCGGGTATCTTCCAACATGCTGCGGAGACTCGCTTAGGCAAGCAGCAGCAGCATCCCCAAACCCAACTCTGATTTCCCAACGAATGCTGTGCTTTCCAAGGGGAGATGCCAAGGCAAAGGGGCTTTCGCTGTATGCGGGTTTCTCCCACCGCGAGACGGGGCTCAGGCACGCAGCAGCAGCCCCCAAAACATTTCTTGGGGAATGCTGTCCTTTCGCAGAGGCTTTGGTTTGGAGCAAACAGCCCTTCGCCACTGCTTCCTCAGCAAGGCTTCTGTCGCGTCAGGGAAGAAGAGCTGTGGGAGAGCTGGTGCCTCTTGGGCCTTGCTTTCCCTGGCTCCATGTTCGCGTCCTGGGTTCACCCTGCCAGGCCGAACTACGCAGACACAGTCACAACCGTGCAGTAGCGCGCTTAGCCTAGGATGGCACTCCATGCACACTACCATCTCCCGGTGTAGGCATCGCTTGGCCTTTTACTCTGGCGCTCAGGCCGACTCGCGGACTAGGCCTGTGCTTTCCCCACAGGAAAGGAGAGGTGACAGGATCCCTGCACACCGCCCGTGCACTGAATAGGGAGCTTTGGGGGACTGTCACCACTCCTTCCCCTTAAAACCCGGGCCTCCTCCAAGCTTCTACATCCCGGAGGAAGACGGCATCTGATGGCCAGGTCTTTCTGGGAGTTGTTTCTCGAGTTTTGGGTAGGCGCCTGGTGGCAAGCCCATGGCTCCACCACGGTCAGGTGGCCAAGGAGCTGCTGTCTCCTTGGGCCCAAAGGCTCAGGACAGGCATGCTTTCTGCCCAGACTCCTTCCTCAGAGTGGAGCCCTTTCCCCTGCCCTAATCTTTCCCTCGTGTCTCCTTAGCAGTCCGGCTTCCTTCGCTCTGCAGTGACAGATGTGTCCCTTTCTTTAAGGCTCTTTCACAGGCACCACCGCGCTTCTCTCTCAGGCAGAGCGGATGCCCAGGCAAGAGGATTTCGCTCCATGCGGGTTTATTCCACCGTGCAGTGGAGACTAGCTCCGGCAAGCAGCAGGCAGCATCCCACAGACCCGACTCAGATTTCCCAGAGAATGCTGTGCTTTCCCAGAGGGGATGCCCCGGCAAAGAAGCTTTCGCTCTATGCGGGTTTCTACCATCAGGCTGCGAATACTAGGCTAAGGCAAGCAACAAAACTAGCCCACAGAACCGACTCTGATTTCCCAGCGACTGGTATGCTTTCACAGAGGTTTTCAGCTTGGCGCAAACCGCACTTCGCTGCTGCTTCCTCAGCAAGGCTTTGGTCGTTTGCTCTGTCGCGGCAGGAAAGAAGAGCCGCGGGAGAGCTGGTGCCTCTTGGGCCTTGTTTTCCCGGGCTCCAAGTTCGCTCCCGGGGTTCACCTTGCTAAGCCGATCTAAGCAGACACAGTCACAACCCTGCAGCAGCGTGCGTGGCCTAGCATGACACTCTATGCCTATTACCATCTCCTGGCGTAGGTAAGGCTTTGCCTTTTGCTCCGGCGCTCGGCAGACTCGGGGTCTAGGCCAGTGCATTCACCACAGGAGAGAAGAGGCGACAGGAAATCAGAGTTGGGTTTGGGGAGGCTGCTGCTGCTTGCCTAAGCGAGTCTCCGCAGAATGTTGGAAGATACCCGCATGGAGCGAAATCCTCTTTGCCCTAGCATCCTTTCTGCCTGAGAGAGAAGCATGGTTGGACACGTCTGTCAACGCGCTCCCCAGGAGCAATTTTGTGGAAGGCACAGCACGCAGCCCCCGGGGAAGAGAAGGATCCCTTGGCCTTGGTGTCTAGAAACGCTCGGGAAGCCGAATAGCCTGCCGAGGCACGAACAGCAGGCCATGAGAAGACAAGTGTCCTCTGCTCACTGTGCGGAGAGATGGAAGCCTGGCTGCTAAGGAGACATGAGGGGAAGACTTGGGCATGGGTGCGTGCTCCACTCTGAGGAAGGAGTCTGGGCAGAAGGCAGGCCTGTCCTGTGCTTCTTGTCCCAAGGGGAAATCATCTCTTTGGCCACCTGTCCCAAGGGCAGACTTGGGCATGCCACCAGGTGCCATACCCGGAACTCGCAGAAACAACCCCATGGAGAAACGTGCAGTCAGATGCCATCTTCCACCAAGATATGGCAGCATTGTGGGTGGCCGGGGGTGTGCCGGGGAAAGAGTGGAGACAGTCCCCACCGTTCCCCATCCCAGTGCTCGGGGCCTGTGCAGGGATCCTGTCGCCTCTTCTCTCCTGTGGTGAAGGCACTGGCCTTGACCCGAGTCTGCCCGAGCGCCGGAGCAAAAGGCAAAGCCTTACCTACGCCAGGAGATGGTAATAGGCATAGAGTGTCATGCTAGGCCACGCACGCTGCTGCAGGGTTGTGACTGTGTTTGCTTAGATCGGCTTAGCAAGGTGAACTCCGGGCGCGAACTTGGAGCCCGTGAAAACAAGGCCCAAGAGGCACCAGCTCTCCCGCGGCTCTTCTTTCCTGCCGCGACAGAGCAAACGACCAAAGCCTTGCTGAGGAAGCAGCAGCGAAGTGCGGTTTGCGCCAAGCTGAAAACCTCTGTGAAAGCATAGCAGTCGCTGGGAAATCAGAGTCGGTTCTGTGGGCTAGTTTTTTTGCTTGCCTTAGACTAGTATTCGCAGCACGATGGGAGAAACCCGCATAGAGTGAAAGCTTCTTTGCCGGGGCATCCTCTCTGGGAAAGCACAGCATTCTCTGGGAAATCAGAGTCGGGTCTGTGGGATGCTGCCTGCTGCTTGCCGGAGCTAGTCTCCACTGCACGGTGGAATAAACCCGCATGGAGCGAAATCCTCTTTGCCTGGGCTTCCGCTCTGCCTGAGAGAGAAGCGCGGTGGTGCCTGTGGAAAGAGCCTTAAGGAAAGGGACACATCTGTCACTGCAGAGCGAAGGAAGCCGGGCTGCTAAGGAGACACGAGGGGGAGATTAGGGCAGGGGAAAGGGCTCCACTCTGAGGAAGGAGTCTGGGCAGAAAGCATGCCTGTCCTGAGCCTTTGGGCCCAAGGAGACAGCAGCTCCTAGGCCACATGACCGTGGTGGAGCCATGGGCTTGCCACCAGGCGCCTACCCTAAACTCGAGAAACAACTCCCAGAAAGACCTGGCCATCAGATGCCGTCTTCCTCCGGGATGTAGAAGCTTGGAGGAGGCCCGGGTTTTAAGGGGAAGGAGTGGTGACAGTCCCCCAAAGCTCCCTATTCAGTGCACGGGCGGTGTGCAGGGATCCTGTCACCTCTCCTTTCCTGTGGGGAAAGCACAGGCCTAGTCCGCGAGTCGGCCTGAGCGCCAGAGTAAAAGGCCAAGCGATGCCTACACCGGGAGATGGTAGTGTGCATGGAGTGCCATCCTAGGCTAAGCGCGCTACTGCACGGTTGTGACTGTGTCTGCGTAGTTCGGCCTGGCAGGGTGAACCCAAAACACGAACATGGAGCCAGGGAAAGCAAGGCCCAAGAGGCACCAGCTCTCCCGCAGCTCTTCTTCCCTGACGCGACAGAAGCCTTGCTGAGGAAGCAGTGGCGAAGTGCTGTTTGCTCCAAACCAAAGCCTCTGCGAAAGGACAGCATTCCCCGAGAAATGTTTTGGGGGCTGCTGCTGCGTGCCTGAGCCCAGTCTCGCGGTGGGAGAAACCCGCATACAGCGAAAGCCCCTTTGCCTTGGCATCTCCCCTTGGAAAGCACAGCATTCGTTGGGAAATCAAAGTTGGGTTTGGGGATGCTGCTGCTGCTTGCCTAAGCGAGTCTCCGCAGCATGTTGGAAGACACCCGCATGGAGCGAAATCCTCTTTGCCCTAGCATCCTTTCTGCCTGAGAGAGAAGCATGGTTGCTCACGTCTGTCACCACGCTCCCCAGGAGCAAGTGTGGGGAAGGCACAGCACGCCGCCCCCGGGGAAGAGAAGGATCCCTTGGCCTTGGGGTCGGGAAACGCTCGGGAACAGGATAGCCTGCCGCGGCTCGAAATGCAGGCCGGTGGCCAGACATGTGTCACCCGCTCCCTGTGCGGAGAGATGGAAGCCTGGCTGCTAAGGAGACATGAGGGGACGACTAGGGCAGGGGCGCGTGCTCCACTCTAAGGAGTCTGGGCAGAAGGCAGGCCTGTCCCGTGCCTCTGTTACCAAGGGGACACCATCTCCTTGGCCACCTGTCCCAAGGGCAGACTTGGGCTTGCCACCAGGTGCCATACCCGGAACTCGCAGAAACAACCCCATGGAGAAACGTGCAGTCAGATGCCGTCTTCCACCAAGATGTGGCAGCATTGTGGGTGGCCGGGGGTGCGGCGGGGAAGGAGTGGAGACAGTCCCCCACAGTTCCCCATCCCAGTGCCCGGGCCGTGTGCAGGGATCCTGTTGCCTCCTCTCTCCTGTGGTGAAGGCACTGGCCTTGACCCCGAGTCTGCCCGAGCACCGGATCAAAAGGCAAAGCCTTACCAGAGCCGGAGATGGAATTAGGAATAGAGTGCCATGCTAGGCCACGCACGCTGCTGCAGGGTTGTGACTGTGTCTGCCTAGTTCGGCTTAGCAAAGTGAAATCCGGGCGCGAACATGGAGCCAGGGAAAGCAAGGCCCAAGAGGCAACAGCTCTCCCGCAGCTCTTCTTCCCTGACTCGACTGAAGCTTTGCTGAGGAAGCAGCGGCGAAGTGCTGTTCGCTCCAAACCAAAGCCTCTGCGAAAGCACAGCATTCGCTGAGAAATGTTGTGCGGGCTGCTGCTGTTTCCCTGAGCCCAGTCTTGCGGTGGGAGAAACCCGCATACAGCGAAAGCCTCTTTGCCTGGGCCTCTCCCTTAGGAAAGCACAGCAGTCGTTGGGAAATCAGAGTTGGGTTTGGGGATGCTGCTGCTGCTTGCCTGAGCGAGTCTCCGCATCATGGTGGCAGATACCCGCATGGAGCGAAATCCTCTTTGCCCTAGCATCCCCTCTGCCTGAGAGAGAAGCATGGTTGCACACGTCTGTCACTGCGCTCCCCAGGAGCAATTTTGGGGAAGGCACAGCACGCCGCCCCAGGGAAGAGAAGGATCCCTTGGCCTTGGGTCTAGAAACGCTCGGGAGTCAGAATAGCCTGCCGAGGCACGAACAGCAGGCCATGAGAAGACAAGTGTCCTCTACTCCCTGTGCGGAGAGATTGAAGCCTGGCTGCTAAGGAGACATGAGGGGAAGACAAGGGCATGGGTGCGTGCTCCACTCTGAGGAAGGAGTCTGGGCAGAAGGCAGGCCTGTCCTGTGCCTCTTGTCCCAAGGGGAAAGCATCTCTTTGGCCACCTGTCCCAAGGGCAGACTTGGGCTTGCCACCAGGTGCCATACCCGGAACTCGCAGAAACAACCCCATGGAGAAACGTGCAGTCAGATGCCATCTTCCACCAAGATATGGCAGCATTGTGGGTGGCCGGGGGTGTGCCGGGGAAAGAGTGGAGACAGTCCCCACCGTTCCCCATCCCAGTGCTCGGGCCCTGTGCAGGGATCCTGTCGCCTCTTCTCTCCTGTGGTGAAGGCACTGGCCTTGACCCCGAGTCTGCCCGAGCGCCGGAGCAAAAGGCAAAGCCTTACCTACGCCAGGAGATGGTAATAGGCATAGAGTGTCATGCTAGGCCACGCACGCTGCTGCAGGGTTGTGACTGTGTCTGCTTAGATCGGCTTAGCAAGGTGAACCCCGGGCGCGAACTTGGAGCCCGGGAAAACAAGGCCCAAGAGGCACCAGCTCTCCCGCGGCTCTTCTTTCCAGCCGCGACAGAGCAAACGACCAAAGCCTTGCTGAGGAAGCAGCAGCGAAGTGCGTTTTGCGCCAAGCTGAAAACCTCTGCGAAAGCATAGCAGTCGCTGGGAAATCAGAGTCGGTTCTGTGGGATGCTGCCTGCTGCTTGCCGGAGCTAGTCTCCACTGCACGGTGGAATAAACCCGCATGGAGCGAAATCCTCTTTGCCTGGGCTTCCGCTCTGCCTGAGAGAGAAGCGCGGTGGTGCCTGTGGAAAGAGCCTTAAGGAAAGGGACACATCTGTCACTGCAGAGCGAAGGAAGCCGGGCTGCTAAGGAGACACGAGGGGGAGATTAGGGCAGGGGAAAGGCTCCACTCTGAGAAAGGAGTCTGGGCAGAAAGCATGCCTGTCCTGAGCCTTTGGGCCCAAGGAGACAGCAGCTCCTTGGCCACCTGACCGTGGTGGAGCCATGGGCTTGCCACCAGGCGCCTACCCTAAACTCGAGAAACAACTCCCAGAAAGACCTGGCCATCAGATGCCGTCTTCCTCCGGGATGTAGAAGCTTGGAGGAGGCCCGGGTTTTAAGGGAAGGAGTGGTGACAGTCCCCCAAAGCTCCCTATTCAGTACACGGGCGGTGTGCAGGGATCCTGTCACCTCTCCTTTCCTGTGGGGAAAGCACAGGCCTAGTCTGCGAGTCGGCCTGAGCGCCAGAGTAAAAGGCCAAGGGATGCCTACACCGGGAGATGGTAGTGTGCATGGAGTGCCATCCTAGGCTAAGCGCGCTACTGCACGGTTGTGACTGTGTCTGCGTAGTTCGGCCTGGCAGGGTGAACCCAGGACGCGAACATGGAGCCAGGGAAAGCAAGGCCCAAGAGGCACCAGCTCTCCCGCAGCTCTTCTTCCCTGACGCGACAGAAGCCTTGCTGAGGAAGCAGTGGCGAAGGGCTGTTTGCTCCAAACCAAAGCCTCTGACAAAGGACAGCATTCCCCGAGAAATGTTTTGGGGGCTGCTGCTGCGTGCCTGAGCCCCATCTCGCGGTGGGAGAAACCCGCATACAGCGAAAGCCCCTTTGCCTTGGCATCTCCCCTTGGAAAGCACAGCATTCGTTGGGAAATCAGAGTTGGGTTTGGGGATGCTGCTGCTGCTTGCCTAAGCGAGTCTCCGCATCATGTTGGAAGACACCCGCATGGAGCGAAATCCTCTTTGCCCTAGCATCCTTTCTGCCTGAGAGAGAAGCATGGTTGCTCAAGTCTGTCACCACGCTTCCCAGGAGCAAGTGTGGGGAAGGCACAGTACGCCGCCCCCGAGGAAGAGAAGGATCCCTTGGCCTTGGGGTCGGGAAACGCTCGGGAACAGGATAGCCTGCCGCGGCACTAAATGCAGGCCGGTGGCCAGACATGTGTCACCCGCTCCCTGTGCGGAGAGATGGAAGCCTGGCTGCTAAGGAGACATGAGGGGACGACTAGGGCAGGGGCGCGTGCTCCACTCTAAGGAGTCTGGGCAGAAGGCAGGCCTGTCCCGTGCCTCTGTTACCAAGGGGACAGCATCTCCTTGGCCACCTGTCCCAAGGGCAGACTTGGGCTTGCCACCAGGTGCCATACCTGGAACTTGCAGAAACAACCCCATGGAGAAACGGTCAGTCAGATGCCAACTTCCACCAAGTTGTGGCAGCATTGTGGGTGACAGGGGGTGCGGCGGGGAAGGAGTGGAGACAGTCCCCCACAGTTCCCCATCCCAGTGCCCGGGCCGTGTGCAGGGATCCTGTTGCCTCCTCTCTCCTGTGGTGAAGGCACTGGCCTTGACCCCGAGTCTGCCCGAGCACCGGATCAAAAGGCAAAGCCTTACCAGAGCCGGAGATGGAATTAGGAATAGAGTGCCATGCTAGGCCACGCACGCTGCTGCAGGGTTGTGACTGTGTCTGCCTAGTTCGGCTTAGCAAAGTGAAATCCGGGCGCGAACATGGAGCCAGGGAAAGCAAGGCCCAAGAGGCAACAGCTCTCCCGCAGCTCTTCTTCCCTGACTCGACTGAAGCTTTGCTGAGGAAGCAGCGGCGAAGTGCTGTTCGCTCCAAACCAAAGCCTCTGCGAAAGCACAGCATTCGCTGAGAAATGTTGTGCGGGCTGCTGCTGTTTCCCTGAGCCCAGTCTTGCGGTGGGAGAAACCCGCATACAGCGAAAGCCTCTTTGCCTGGGCCTCTCCCTTAGGAAAGCACAGCAGTCGTTGGGAAATCAGAGTTGGGTTTGGGGATGCTGCTGCTGCTTGCCTGAGCGAGTCTCCGCATCATGGTGGCAGATACCCGCATGGAGCGAAATCCTCTTTGCCCTAGCATCCCCTCTGCCTGAGAGAGAAGCATGGTTGCACACGTCTGTCACTGCGCTCCCCAGGAGCAATTTTGGGGAAGGCACAGCACGCCGCCCCAGGGAAGAGAAGGATCCCTTGGCCTTGGGTCTAGAAACGCTCGGGAGTCAGAATAGCCTGCCGAGGCACGAACAGCAGGCCATGAGAAGACAAGTGTCCTCTACTCCCTGTGCGGAGAGATTGAAGCCTGGCTGCTAAGGAGACATGAGGGGAAGACAAGGGCATGGGTGCGTGCTCCACTCTGAGGAAGGAGTCTGGGCAGAAGGCAGGCCTGTCCTGTGCCTCTTGTCCCAAGGGGAAAGCATCTCTTTGGCCACCTGTCCCAAGGGCAGACTTGGGCTTGCCACCAGGTGCCATACCCGGAACTCGCAGAAACAACCCCATGGAGAAACGTGCAGTCAGATGCCATCTTCCACCAAGATATGGCAGCATTGTGGGTGGCCGGGGGTGTGCCGGGGAAAGAGTGGAGACAGTCCCCACCGTTCCCCATCCCAGTGCTCGGGCCCTGTGCAGGGATCCTGTCGCCTCTTCTCTCCTGTGGTGAAGGCACTGGCCTTGACCCCGAGTCTGCCCGAGCGCCGGAGCAAAAGGCAAAGCCTTACCTACGCCAGGAGATGGTAATAGGCATAGAGTGTCATGCTAGGCCACGCACGCTGCTGCAGGGTTGTGACTGTGTCTGCTTAGATCGGCTTAGCAAGGTGAACCCCGGGCGCGAACTTGGAGCCCGGGAAAACAAGGCCCAAGAGGCACCAGCTCTCCCGCGGCTCTTCTTTCCAGCCGCGACAGAGCAAACGACCAAAGCCTTGCTGAGGAAGCAGCAGCGAAGTGCGTTTTGCGCCAAGCTGAAAACCTCTGCGAAAGCATAGCAGTCGCTGGGAAATCAGAGTCGGTTCTGTGGGATGCTGCCTGCTGCTTGCCGGAGCTAGTCTCCACTGCACGGTGGAATAAACCCGCATGGAGCGAAATCCTCTTTGCCTGGGCTTCCGCTCTGCCTGAGAGAGAAGCGCGGTGGTGCCTGTGGAAAGAGCCTTAAGGAAAGGGACACATCTGTCACTGCAGAGCGAAGGAAGCCGGGCTGCTAAGGAGACACGAGGGGGAGATTAGGGCAGGGGAAAGGCTCCACTCTGAGAAAGGAGTCTGGGCAGAAAGCATGCCTGTCCTGAGCCTTTGGGCCCAAGGAGACAGCAGCTCCTTGGCCACCTGACCGTGGTGGAGCCATGGGCTTGCCACCAGGCGCCTACCCTAAACTCGAGAAACAACTCCCAGAAAGACCTGGCCATCAGATGCCGTCTTCCTCCGGGATGTAGAAGCTTGGAGGAGGCCCGGGTTTTAAGGGAAGGAGTGGTGACAGTCCCCCAAAGCTCCCTATTCAGTACACGGGCGGTGTGCAGGGATCCTGTCACCTCTCCTTTCCTGTGGGGAAAGCACAGGCCTAGTCTGCGAGTCGGCCTGAGCGCCAGAGTAAAAGGCCAAGGGATGCCTACACCGGGAGATGGTAGTGTGCATGGAGTGCCATCCTAGGCTAAGCGCGCTACTGCACGGTTGTGACTGTGTCTGCGTAGTTCGGCCTGGCAGGGTGAACCCAGGACGCGAACATGGAGCCAGGGAAAGCAAGGCCCAAGAGGCACCAGCTCTCCCGCAGCTCTTCTTCCCTGACGCAACAGAAGCCTTGCTGAGGAAGCAGTGGCGAAGGGCTGTTTGCTCCAAACCAAAGCCTCTGACAAAGGACAGCATTCCCCGAGAAATGTTTTGGGGGCTGCTGCTGCGTGCCTGAGCCCCATCTCGCGGTGGGAGAAACCCGCATACAGCGAAAGCCCCTTTGCCTTGGCATCTCCCCTTGGAAAGCACAGCATTCGTTGGGAAATCAGAGTTGGGTTTGGGGATGCTGCTGCTGCTTGCCTAAGCGAGTCTCCGCATCATGTTGGAAGACACCCGCATGGAGCGAAATCCTCTTTGCCCTAGCATCCTTTCTGCCTGAGAGAGAAGCATGGTTGCTCAAGTCTGTCACCACGCTTCCCAGGAGCAAGTGTGGGGAAGGCACAGTACGCCGCCCCCGAGGAAGAGAAGGATCCCTTGGCCTTGGGGTCGGGAAACGCTCGGGAACAGGATAGCCTGCCGCGGCACTAAATGCAGGCCGGTGGCCAGACATGTGTCACCCGCTCCCTGTGCGGAGAGATGGAAGCCTGGCTGCTAAGGAGACATGAGGGGACGACTAGGGCAGGGGCGCGTGCTCCACTCTAAGGAGTCTGGGCAGAAGGCAGGCCTGTCCCGTGCCTCTGTTACCAAGGGGACAGCATCTCCTTGGCCACCTGTCCCAAGGGCAGACTTGGGCTTGCCACCAGGTGCCATACCTGGAACTTGCAGAAACAACCCCATGGAGAAACGGTCAGTCAGATGCCAACTTCCACCAAGTTGTGGCAGCATTGTGGGTGACAGGGGGTGCGGCGGGGAAGGAGTGGAGACAGTCCCCCACAGTTCCCCATCCCAGTGCCCGGGCCGTGTGCAGGGATCCTGTTGCCTCCTCTCTCCTGTGGTGAAGGCACTGGCCTTGACCCCGAGTCTGCCCGAGCACCGGATCAAAAGGCAAAGCCTTACCAGAGCAGGAGATGGAATTAGGAATAGAGTGCCATGCTAGGCCACGCACGCTGCTGCAGGGTTGTGACTGTGTCTGCCTAGTTCGGCTTAGCAAAGTGAAATCCGGGCGCGAACATGGAGCCAGGGAAAGCAAGGCCCAAGAGGCAACAGCTCTCCCGCAGCTCTTCTTCCCTGACTCGACTGAAGCTTTGCTGAGGAAGCAGCGGCGAAGTGCTGTTCGCTCCAAACCAAAGCCTCTGCGAAAGCACAGCATTCGCTGAGAAATGTTGTGCGGGCTGCTGCTGTTTCCCTGAGCCCAGTCTTGCGGTGGGAGAAACCCGCATACAGCGAAAGCCTCTTTGCCTGGGCCTCTCCCTTAGGAAAGCACAGCAGTCGTTGGGAAATCAGAGTTGGGTTTGGGGATGCTGCTGCTGCTTGCCTGAGCGAGTCTCCGCATCATGGTGGAAGATACCCGCATGGAGCGAAATCCTCTTTGCCCTAGCATCCCCTCTGCCTGAGAGAGAAGCATGGTTGCACACGTCTGTCACTGCGGTCCCCAGGAGCAATTTTGGGGAAGGCACAGCACGCCGCCCCAGGGAAGAGAAGGATCCCTTGGCCTTGGGTCTAGAAACGCTCGGGAGTCAGAATAGCCTGCCGAGGCACGAACAGCAGGCCATGAGAAGACAAGTGTCCTCTACTCCCTGTGCGGAGAGATTGAAGCCTGGCTGCTAAGGAGACATGAGGGGAAGACAAGGGCATGGGTGCGTGCTCCACTCTGAGGAAGGAGTCTGGGCAGAAGGCAGGCCTGTCCTGTGCCTCTTGTCCCAAGGGGAAAGCATCTCTTTGGCCACCTGTCCCAAGGGCAGACTTGGGCTTGCCACCAGGTGCCATACCCGGAACTCGCAGAAACAACCCCATGGAGAAACGTGCAGTCAGATGCCATCTTCCACCAAGATATGGCAGCATTGTGGGTGGCCGGGGGTGTGCCGGGGAAAGAGTGGAGACAGTCCCCACCGTTCCCCATCCCAGTGCTCGGGCCCTGTGCAGGGATCCTGTCGCCTCTTCTCTCCTGTGGTGAAGGCACTGGCCTTGACCCCGAGTCTGCCCGAGCGCCGGAGCAAAAGGCAAAGCCTTACCTACGCCAGGAGATGGTAATAGGCATAGAGTGTCATGCTAGGCCACGCACGCTGCTGCAGGGTTGTGACTGTGTCTGCTTAGATCGGCTTAGCAAGGTGAACCCCGGGCGCGAACTTGGAGCCCGGGAAAACAAGGCCCAAGAGGCACCAGCTCTCCCGCGGCTCTTCTTTCCAGCCGCGACAGAGCAAACGACCAAAGCCTTGCTGAGGAAGCAGCAGCGAAGTGCGTTTTGCGCCAAGCTGAAAACCTCTGCGAAAGCATAGCAGTCGCTGGGAAATCAGAGTCGGTTCTGTGGGATGCTGCCTGCTGCTTGCCGGAGCTAGTCTCCACTGCACGGTGGAATAAACCCGCATGGAGCGAAATCCTCTTTGCCTGGGCTTCCGCTCTGCCTGAGAGAGAAGCGCGGTGGTGCCTGTGGAAAGAGCCTTAAGGAAAGGGACACATCTGTCACTGCAGAGCGAAGGAAGCCGGGCTGCTAAGGAGACACGAGGGGGAGATTAGGGCAGGGGAAAGGCTCCACTCTGAGAAAGGAGTCTGGGCAGAAAGCATGCCTGTCCTGAGCCTTTGGGCCCAAGGAGACAGCAGCTCCTTGGCCACCTGACCGTGGTGGAGCCATGGGCTTGCCACCAGGCGCCTACCCTAAACTCGAGAAACAACTCCCAGAAAGACCTGGCCATCAGATGCCGTCTTCCTCCGGGATGTAGAAGCTTGGAGGAGGCCCGGGTTTTAAGGGAAGGAGTGGTGACAGTCCCCCAAAGCTCCCTATTCAGTACACGGGCGGTGTGCAGGGATCCTGTCACCTCTCCTTTCCTGTGGGGAAAGCACAGGCCTAGTCTGCGAGTCGGCCTGAGCGCCAGAGTAAAAGGCCAAGGGATGCCTACACCGGGAGATGGTAGTGTGCATGGAGTGCCATCCTAGGCTAAGCGCGCTACTGCACGGTTGTGACTGTGTCTGCGTAGTTCGGCCTGGCAGGGTGAACCCAGGACGCGAACATGGAGCCAGGGAAAGCAAGGCCCAAGAGGCACCAGCTCTCCCGCAGCTCTTCTTCCCTGACGCGACAGAAGCCTTGCTGAGGAAGCAGTGGCGAAGGGCTGTTTGCTCCAAACCAAAGCCTCTGACAAAGGACAGCATTCCCCGAGAAATGTTTTGGGGGCTGCTGCTGCGTGCCTGAGCCCCATCTCGCGGTGGGAGAAACCCGCATACAGCGAAAGCCCCTTTGCCTTGGCATCTCCCCTTGGAAAGCACAGCATTCGTTGGGAAATCAGAGTTGGGTTTGGGGATGCTGCTGCTGCTTGCCTAAGCGAGTCTCCGCATCATGTTGGAAGACACCCGCATGGAGCGAAATCCTCTTTGCCCTAGCATCCTTTCTGCCTGAGAGAGAAGCATGGTTGCTCAAGTCTGTCACCACGCTTCCCAGGAGCAAGTGTGGGGAAGGCACAGTACGCCGCCCCCGAGGAAGAGAAGGATCCCTTGGCCTTGGGGTCGGGAAACGCTCGGGAACAGGATAGCCTGCCGCGGCACTAAATGCAGGCCGGTGGCCAGACATGTGTCACCCGCTCCCTGTGCGGAGAGATGGAAGCCTGGCTGCTAAGGAGACATGAGGGGACGACTAGGGCAGGGGCGCGTGCTCCACTCTAAGGAGTCTGGGCAGAAGGCAGGCCTGTCCCGTGCCTCTGTTACCAAGGGGACAGCATCTCCTTGGCCACCTGTCCCAAGGGCAGACTTGGGCTTGCCACCAGGTGCCATACCTGGAACTTGCAGAAACAACCCCATGGAGAAACGGTCAGTCAGATGCCAACTTCCACCAAGTTGTGGCAGCATTGTGGGTGACAGGGGGTGCGGCGGGGAAGGAGTGGAGACAGTCCCCCACAGTTCCCCATCCCAGTGCCCGGGCCGTGTGCAGGGATCCTGTTGCCTCCTCTCTCCTGTGGTGAAGGCACTGGCCTTGACCCCGAGTCTGCCCGAGCACCGGATCAAAAGGCAAAGCCTTACCAGAGCAGGAGATGGAATTAGGAATAGAGTGCCATGCTAGGCCACGCACGCTGCTGCAGGGTTGTGACTGTGTCTGCCTAGTTCGGCTTAGCAAAGTGAAATCCGGGCGCGAACATGGAGCCAGGGAAAGCAAGGCCCAAGAGGCAACAGCTCTCCCGCAGCTCTTCTTCCCTGACTCGACTGAAGCTTTGCTGAGGAAGCAGCGGCGAAGTGCTGTTCGCTCCAAACCAAAGCCTCTGCGAAAGCACAGCATTCGCTGAGAAATGTTGTGCGGGCTGCTGCTGTTTCCCTGAGCCCAGTCTTGCGGTGGGAGAAACCCGCATACAGCGAAAGCCTCTTTGCCTGGGCCTCTCCCTTAGGAAAGCACAGCAGTCGTTGGGAAATCAGAGTTGGGTTTGGGGATGCTGCTGCTGCTTGCCTGAGCGAGTCTCCGCATCATGGTGGAAGATACCCGCATGGAGCGAAATCCTCTTTGCCCTAGCATCCCCTCTGCCTGAGAGAGAAGCATGGTTGCACACGTCTGTCACTGCGGTCCCCAGGAGCAATTTTGGGGAAGGCACAGCACGCCGCCCCAGGGAAGAGAAGGATCCCTTGGCCTTGGGTCTAGAAACGCTCGGGAGTCAGAATAGCCTGCCGAGGCACGAACAGCAGGCCATGAGAAGACAAGTGTCCTCTACTCCCTGTGCGGAGAGATTGAAGCCTGGCTGCTAAGGAGACATGAGGGGAAGACAAGGGCATGGGTGCGTGCTCCACTCTGAGGAAGGAGTCTGGGCAGAAGGCAGGCCTGTCCTGTGCCTCTTGTCCCAAGGGGAAAGCATCTCTTTGGCCACCTGTCCCAAGGGCAGACTTGGGCTTGCCACCAGGTGCCATACCCGGAACTCGCAGAAACAACCCCATGGAGAAACGTGCAGTCAGATGCCATCTTCCACCAAGATATGGCAGCATTGTGGGTGGCCGGGGGTGTGCCGGGGAAAGAGTGGAGACAGTCCCCACCGTTCCCCATCCCAGTGCTCGGGCCCTGTGCAGGGATCCTGTCGCCTCTTCTCTCCTGTGGTGAAGGCACTGGCCTTGACCCCGAGTCTGCCCGAGCGCCGGAGCAAAAGGCAAAGCCTTACCTACGCCAGGAGATGGTAATAGGCATAGAGTGTCATGCTAGGCCACGCACGCTGCTGCAGGGTTGTGACTGTGTCTGCTTAGATCGGCTTAGCAAGGTGAACCCCGGGCGCGAACTTGGAGCCCGGGAAAACAAGGCCCAAGAGGCACCAGCTCTCCCGCGGCTCTTCTTTCCAGCCGCGACAGAGCAAACGACCAAAGCCTTGCTGAGGAAGCAGCAGCGAAGTGCGTTTTGCGCCAAGCTGAAAACCTCTGCGAAAGCATAGCAGTCGCTGGGAAATCAGAGTCGGTTCTGTGGGATGCTGCCTGCTGCTTGCCGGAGCTAGTCTCCACTGCACGGTGGAATAAACCCGCATGGAGCGAAATCCTCTTTGCCTGGGCTTCCGCTCTGCCTGAGAGAGAAGCGCGGTGGTGCCTGTGGAAAGAGCCTTAAGGAAAGGGACACATCTGTCACTGCAGAGCGAAGGAAGCCGGGCTGCTAAGGAGACACGAGGGGAAGATTAGGGCAGGGGAAAGGCTCCACTCTGAGAAAGGAGTCTGGGCAGAAAGCATGCCTGTCCTGAGCCTTTGGGCCCAAGGAGACAGCAGCTCCTTGGCCACCTGACCGTGGTGGAGCCATGGGCTTGCCACCAGGCGCCTACCCTAAACTCGAGAAACAACTCCCAGAAAGACCTGGCCATCAGATGCCGTCTTCCTCCGGGATGTAGAAGCTTGGAGGAGGCCCGGGTTTTAAGGGAAGGAGTGGTGACAGTCCCCCAAAGCTCCCTATTCAGTACACGGGCGGTGTGCAGGGATCCTGTCACCTCTCCTTTCCTGTGGGGAAAGCACAGGCCTAGTCTGCGAGTCGGCCTGAGCGCCAGAGTAAAAGGCCAAGCGATGCCTACACCGGGAGATGGTAGTGTGCATGGAGTGCCATCCTAGGCTAAGCGCGCTACTGCACGGTTGTGACTGTGTCTGCGTAGTTCGGCCTGGCAGGGTGAACCCAGGACGCGAACATGGAGCCAGGGAAAGCAAGGCCCAAGAGGCACCAGCTCTCCCGCAGCTCTTCTTCCCTGACGCGACAGAAGCCTTGCTGAGGAAGCAGTGGCGAAGGGCTGTTTGCTCCAAACCAAAGCCTCTGACAAAGGACAGCATTCCCCGAGAAATGTTTTGGGGGCTGCTGCTGCGTGCCTGAGCCCCATCTCGCGGTGGGAGAAACCCGCATACAGCGAAAGCCCCTTTGCCTTGGCATCTCCCCTTGGAAAGCACAGCATTCGTTGGGAAATCAGAGTTGGGTTTGGGGATGCTGCTGCTGCTTGCCTAAGCGAGTCTCCGCATCATGTTGGCAGATACCCGCATGGAGCGAAATCCTCTTTGCCCTAGCATCCTTTCTGCCTGAGAGAGAAGCATGGTTGCTCAAGTCTGTCACCACGCTTCCCAGGAGCAAGTGTGGGGAAGGCACAGTACGCCGCCCCCGAGGAAGAGAAGGATCCCTTGGCCTTGGGGTCGGGAAACGCTCGGGAACAGGATAGCCTGCCGCGGCACTAAATGCAGGCCGGTGGCCAGACATGTGTCACCCGCTCCCTGTGCGGAGAGATGGAAGCCTGGCTGCTAAGGAGACATGAGGGGACGACTAGGGCAGGGGCGCGTGCTCCACTCTAAGGAGTCTGGGCAGAAGGCAGGCCTGTCCTGTCCCTCTGTTACCAAGGGGACAGCATCTCCTTGGCCACCTGTCCCAAGGGCAGACTTGGGCTTGCCACCAGGTGCCATACCTGGAACTTGCAGAAACAACCCCATGGAGAAACGGTCAGTCAGATGCCAACTTCCACCAAGTTGTGGCAGCATTGTGGGTGACAGGGGGTGCGGCGGGGAAGGAGTGGAGACAGTCCCCCACAGTTCCCCATCCCAGTGCCCGGGCCGTGTGCAGGGATCCTGTTGCCTCCTCTCTCCTGTGGTGAAGGCACTGGCCTTGACCCCGAGTCTGCCCGAGCACCGGATCAAAAGGCAAAGCCTTACCAGAGCAGGAGATGGAATTAGGAATAGAGTGCCATGCTAGGCCACGCACGCTGCTGCAGGGTTGTGACTGTGTCTGCCTAGTTCGGCTTAGCAAAGTGAAATCCGGGCGCGAACATGGAGCCAGGGAAAGCAAGGCCCAAGAGGCAACAGCTCTCCCGCAGCTCTTCTTCCCTGACTCGACTGAAGCTTTGCTGAGGAAGCAGCGGCGAAGTGCTGTTCGCTCCAAACCAAAGCCTCTGCGAAAGCACAGCATTCGCTGAGAAATGTTGTGCGGGCTGCTGCTGTTTCCCTGAGCCCAGTCTTGCGGTGGGAGAAACCCGCATACAGCGAAAGCCTCTTTGCCTGGGCCTCTCCCTTAGGAAAGCACAGCATTCGTTGGGAAATCAGAGTTGGGTTTGGGGATGCTGCTGCTGCTTGCCTAAGCGAGTCTCCGCATCATGTTGGCAGATACCCGCATGGAGCGAAATCCTCTTTGCCCTAGCATCCTTTCTGCCTGAGAGAGAAGCATGGTTGGTCAAGTCTGTCACCACGCTTCCCAGGAGCAAGTGTGGGGAAGGCACAGTACGCCGCCACCGAGGAAGAGAAGGATCCCTTGGCCTTGGGGTCGGGAAACGCTCGGGAACAGGATAGCCTGCCGCGGCACTAAATGCAGGCCGGTGGCCAGACATGTGTCACCCGCTCCCTGTGCGGAGAGATGGAAGCCTGGCTGCTAAGGAGACATGAGGGGACGACTAGGGCAGGGGCGCGTGCTCCACTCTAAGGAGTCTGGGCAGAAGGCAGGCCTGTCCTGTCCCTCTGTTACCAAGGGGACAGCATCTCCTTGGCCACCTGTCCCAAGGGCAGACTTGGGCTTGCCACCAGGTGCCATACCTGGAACTTGCAGAAACAACCCCATGGAGAAACGGTCAGTCAGATGCCAACTTCCACCAAGATGTGGCAGCATTGTGGGTGACAGGGGGTGCGGCGGGGAAGGAGTGGAGACAGTCCCCCACAGTTCCCCATCCCAGTGCCCGGGCCGTGTGCAGGGATCCTGTTGCCTCCTCTCTCCTGTGGTGAAGGCACTGGCCTTGACCCCGAGTCTGCCCGAGCACCGGATCAAAAGGCAAAGCCTTACCAGAGCAGGAGATGGAATTAGGAATAGAGTGCCATGCTAGGCCACGCACGCTGCTGCAGGGTTGTGACTGTGTCTGCCTAGTTCGGCTTAGCAAAGTGAAATCCGGGCGCGAACATGGAGCCAGGGAAAGCAAGGCCCAAGAGGCAACAGCTCTCCCGCAGCTCTTCTTCCCTGACTCGACTGAAGCTTTGCTGAGGAAGCAGCGGCGAAGTGCTGTTCGCTCCAAACCAAAGCCTCTGCGAAAGCACAGCATTCGCTGAGAAATGTTGTGCGGGCTGCTGCTGTTTCCCTGAGCCCAGTCTTGCGGTGGGAGAAACCCGCATACAGCGAAAGCCTCTTTGCCTGGGCCTCTCCCTTAGGAAAGCACAGCAGTCGTTGGGAAATCAGAGTTGGGTTTGGGGATGCTGCTGCTGCTTGCCTGAGCGAGTCTCGGCAACATGGTGGAAGATACCCGCATGGAGCGAAATCCTCTTTGCCCTAGCATCCCCTCTGCCTGAGAGAGAAGCATGGTTGCACACGTCTGTCACTGCGCTCCCCAGGAGCAATTTTGGGGAAGGCACAGCACGCCGCCCCAGGGAAGAGAAGGATCCCTTGGCCTTGGGTCTAGAAACGCTCGGGAGTCAGAATAGCCTGCCGAGGCACGAACAGCAGGCCATGAGAAGACAAGTGTCCTCTACTCCCTGTGCGGAGAGATTGAAGCCTGGCTGCTAAGGAGACATGAGGGGAAGACAAGGGCATGGGTGCGTGCTCCACTCTGAGGAAGGAGTCTGGGCAGAAGGCAGGCCTGTCCTGTGCCTCTTGTCCCAAGGGGAAAGCATCTCTTTGGCCACCTGTCCCAAGGGCAGACTTGGGCTTGCCACCAGGTGCCATACCCGGAACTCGCAGAAACAACCCCATGGAGAAACGTGCAGTCAGATGCCATCTTCCACCAAGATATGGCAGCATTGTGGGTGGCCGGGGGTGTGCCGGGGAAAGAGTGGAGACAGTCCCCACCGTTCCCCATCCCAGTGCTCGGGCCCTGTGCAGGGATCCTGTCGCCTCTTCTCTCCTGTGGTGAAGGCACTGGCCTTGACCCCGAGTCTGCCCGAGCGCCGGAGCAAAAGGCAAAGCCTTACCTACGCCAGGAGATGGTAATAGGCATAGAGTGTCATGCTAGGCCACGCACGCTGCTGCAGGGTTGTGACTGTGTCTGCTTAGATCGGCTTAGCAAGGTGAACCCCGGGCGCGAACTTGGAGCCCGGGAAAACAAGGCCCAAGAGGCACCAGCTCTCCCGCGGCTCTTCTTTCCAGCCGCGACAGAGCAAACGACCAAAGCCTTGCTGAGGAAGCAGCAGCGAAGTGCGTTTTGCGCCAAGCTGAAAACCTCTGCGAAAGCATAGCAGTCGCTGGGAAATCAGAGTCGGTTCTGTGGGATGCTGCCTGCTGCTTGCCGGAGCTAGTCTCCACTGCACGGTGGAATAAACCCGCATGGAGCGAAATCCTCTTTGCCTGGGCTTCCGCTCTGCCTGAGAGAGAAGCGCGGTGGTGCCTGTGGAAAGAGCCTTAAGGAAAGGGACACATCTGTCACTGCAGAGCGAAGGAAGCCGGGCTGCTAAGGAGACACGAGGGGGAGATTAGGGCAGGGGAAAGGCTCCACTCTGAGAAAGGAGTCTGGGCAGAAAGCATGCCTGTCCTGAGCCTTTGGGCCCAAGGAGACAGCAGCTCCTTGGCCACCTGACCGTGGTGGAGCCATGGGCTTGCCACCAGGCGCCTACCCTAAACTCGAGAAACAACTCCAGAAAGACCTGGCCATCAGATGCCGTCTTCCTCCGGGATGTAGAAGCTTGGAGGAGGCCCGGGTTTTAAGGGAAGGAGTGGTGACAGTCCCCCAAAGCTCCCTATTCAGTACACGGGCGGTGTGCAGGGATCCTGTCACCTCTCCTTTCCTGTGGGGAAAGCACAGGCCTAGTCTGCGAGTCGGCCTGAGCGCCAGAGTAAAAGGCCAAGGGATGCCTACACCGGGAGATGGTAGTGTGCATGGAGTGCCATCCTAGGCTAAGCGCGCTACTGCACGGTTGTGACTGTGTCTGCGTAGTTCGGCCTGGCAGGGTGAACCCAGGACGCGAACATGGAGCCAGGGAAAGCAAGGCCCAAGAGGCACCAGCTCTCCCGCAGCTCTTCTTCCCTGACGCGACAGAAGCCTTGCTGAGGAAGCAGTGGCGAAGGGCTGTTTGCTCCAAACCAAAGCCTCTGACAAAGGACAGCATTCCCCGAGAAATGTTTTGGGGGCTGCTGCTGCGTGCCTGAGCCCCATCTCGCGGTGGGAGAAACCCGCATACAGCGAAAGCCCCTTTGCCTTGGCATCTCCCCTTGGAAAGCACAGCATTCGTTGGGAAATCAGAGTTGGGTTTGGGGATGCTGCTGCTGCTTGCCTAAGCGAGTCTCCGCATCATGTTGGAAGACACCCGCATGGAGCGAAATCCTCTTTGCCCTAGCATCCTTTCTGCCTGAGAGAGAAGCATGGTTGCTCAAGTCTGTCACCACGCTTCCCAGGAGCAAGTGTGGGGAAGGCACAGTACGCCGCCCCCGAGGAAGAGAAGGATCCCTTGGCCTTGGGGTCGGGAAACGCTCGGGAACAGGATAGCCTGCCGCGGCACTAAATGCAGGCCGGTGGCCAGACATGTGTCACCCGCTCCCTGTGCGGAGAGATGGAAGCCTGGCTGCTAAGGAGACATGAGGGGACGACTAGGGCAGGGGCGCGTGCTCCACTCTAAGGAGTCTGGGCAGAAGGCAGGCCTGTCCCGTGCCTCTGTTACCAAGGGGACAGCATCTCCTTGGCCACCTGTCCCAAGGGCAGACTTGGGCTTGCCACCAGGTGCCATACCTGGAACTTGCAGAAACAACCCCATGGAGAAACGGTCAGTCAGATGCCAACTTCCACCAAGTTGTGGCAGCATTGTGGGTGACAGGGGGTGCGGCGGGGAAGGAGTGGAGACAGTCCCCCACAGTTCCCCATCCCAGTGCCCGGGCCGTGTGCAGGGATCCTGTTGCCTCCTCTCTCCTGTGGTGAAGGCACTGGCCTTGACCCCGAGTCTGCCCGAGCACCGGATCAAAAGGCAAAGCCTTACCAGAGCAGGAGATGGAATTAGGAATAGAGTGCCATGCTAGGCCACGCACGCTGCTGCAGGGTTGTGACTGTGTCTGCCTAGTTCGGCTTAGCAAAGTGAAATCCGGGCGCGAACATGGAGCCAGGGAAAGCAAGGCCCAAGAGGCAACAGCTCTCCCGCAGCTCTTCTTCCCTGACTCGACTGAAGCTTTGCTGAGGAAGCAGCGGCGAAGTGCTGTTCGCTCCAAACCAAAGCCTCTGCGAAAGCACAGCATTCGCTGAGAAATGTTGTGCGGGCTGCTGCTGTTTCCCTGAGCCCAGTCTTGCGGTGGGAGAAACCCGCATACAGCGAAAGCCTCTTTGCCTGGGCCTCTCCCTTAGGAAAGCACAGCAGTCGTTGGGAAATCAGAGTTGGGTTTGGGGATGCTGCTGCTGCTTGCCTGAGCGAGTCTCCGCATCATGGTGGAAGATACCCGCATGGAGCGAAATCCTCTTTGCCCTAGCATCCCCTCTGCCTGAGAGAGAAGCATGGTTGCACACGTCTGTCACTGCGGTCCCCAGGAGCAATTTTGGGGAAGGCACAGCACGCCGCCCCAGGGAAGAGAAGGATCCCTTGGCCTTGGGTCTAGAAACGCTCGGGAGTCAGAATAGCCTGCCGAGGCACGAACAGCAGGCCATGAGAAGACAAGTGTCCTCTACTCCCTGTGCGGAGAGATTGAAGCCTGGCTGCTAAGGAGACATGAGGGGAAGACAAGGGCATGGGTGCGTGCTCCACTCTGAGGAAGGAGTCTGGGCAGAAGGCAGGCCTGTCCTGTGCCTCTTGTCCCAAGGGGAAAGCATCTCTTTGGCCACCTGTCCCAAGGGCAGACTTGGGCTTGCCACCAGGTGCCATACCCGGAACTCGCAGAAACAACCCCATGGAGAAACGTGCAGTCAGATGCCATCTTCCACCAAGATATGGCAGCATTGTGGGTGGCCGGGGGTGTGCCGGGGAAAGAGTGGAGACAGTCCCCACCGTTCCCCATCCCAGTGCTCGGGCCCTGTGCAGGGATCCTGTCGCCTCTTCTCTCCTGTGGTGAAGGCACTGGCCTTGACCCCGAGTCTGCCCGAGCGCCGGAGCAAAAGGCAAAGCCTTACCTACGCCAGGAGATGGTAATAGGCATAGAGTGTCATGCTAGGCCACGCACGCTGCTGCAGGGTTGTGACTGTGTCTGCTTAGATCGGCTTAGCAAGGTGAACCCCGGGCGCGAACTTGGAGCCCGGGAAAACAAGGCCCAAGAGGCACCAGCTCTCCCGCGGCTCTTCTTTCCAGCCGCGACAGAGCAAACGACCAAAGCCTTGCTGAGGAAGCAGCAGCGAAGTGCGTTTTGCGCCAAGCTGAAAACCTCTGCGAAAGCATAGCAGTCGCTGGGAAATCAGAGTCGGTTCTGTGGGATGCTGCCTGCTGCTTGCCGGAGCTAGTCTCCACTGCACGGTGGAATAAACCCGCATGGAGCGAAATCCTCTTTGCCTGGGCTTCCGCTCTGCCTGAGAGAGAAGCGCGGTGGTGCCTGTGGAAAGAGCCTTAAGGAAAGGGACACATCTGTCACTGCAGAGCGAAGGAAGCCGGGCTGCTAAGGAGACACGAGGGGGAGATTAGGGCAGGGGAAAGGCTCCACTCTGAGAAAGGAGTCTGGGCAGAAAGCATGCCTGTCCTGAGCCTTTGGGCCCAAGGAGACAGCAGCTCCTTGGCCACCTGACCGTGGTGGAGCCATGGGCTTGCCACCAGGCGCCTACCCTAAACTCGAGAAACAACTCCCAGAAAGACCTGGCCATCAGATGCCGTCTTCCTCCGGGATGTAGAAGCTTGGAGGAGGCCCGGGTTTTAAGGGAAGGAGTGGTGACAGTCCCCCAAAGCTCCCTATTCAGTACACGGGCGGTGTGCAGGGATCCTGTCACCTCTCCTTTCCTGTGGGGAAAGCACAGGCCTAGTCTGCGAGTCGGCCTGAGCGCCAGAGTAAAAGGCCAAGGGATGCCTACACCGGGAGATGGTAGTGTGCATGGAGTGCCATCCTAGGCTAAGCGCGCTACTGCACGGTTGTGACTGTGTCTGCGTAGTTCGGCCTGGCAGGGTGAACCCAGGACGCGAACATGGAGCCAGGGAAAGCAAGGCCCAAGAGGCACCAGCTCTCCCGCAGCTCTTCTTCCCTGACGCGACAGAAGCCTTGCTGAGGAAGCAGTGGCGAAGGGCTGTTTGCTCCAAACCAAAGCCTCTGACAAAGGACAGCATTCCCCGAGAAATGTTTTGGGGGCTGCTGCTGCGTGCCTGAGCCCCATCTCGCGGTGGGAGAAACCCGCATACAGCGAAAGCCCCTTTGCCTTGGCATCTCCCCTTGGAAAGCACAGCATTCGTTGGGAAATCAGAGTTGGGTTTGGGGATGCTGCTGCTGCTTGCCTAAGCGAGTCTCCGCATCATGTTGGAAGACACCCGCATGGAGCGAAATCCTCTTTGCCCTAGCATCCTTTCTGCCTGAGAGAGAAGCATGGTTGCTCAAGTCTGTCACCACGCTTCCCAGGAGCAAGTGTGGGGAAGGCACAGTACGCCGCCCCCGAGGAAGAGAAGGATCCCTTGGCCTTGGGGTCGGGAAACGCTCGGGAACAGGATAGCCTGCCGCGGCACTAAATGCAGGCCGGTGGCCAGACATGTGTCACCCGCTCCCTGTGCGGAGAGATGGAAGCCTGGCTGCTAAGGAGACATGAGGGGACGACTAGGGCAGGGGCGCGTGCTCCACTCTAAGGAGTCTGGGCAGAAGGCAGGCCTGTCCCGTGCCTCTGTTACCAAGGGGACAGCATCTCCTTGGCCACCTGTCCCAAGGGCAGACTTGGGCTTGCCACCAGGTGCCATACCTGGAACTTGCAGAAACAACCCCATGGAGAAACGGTCAGTCAGATGCCAACTTCCACCAAGTTGTGGCAGCATTGTGGGTGACAGGGGGTGCGGCGGGGAAGGAGTGGAGACAGTCCCCCACAGTTCCCCATCCCAGTGCCCGGGCCGTGTGCAGGGATCCTGTTGCCTCCTCTCTCCTGTGGTGAAGGCACTGGCCTTGACCCCGAGTCTGCCCGAGCACCGGATCAAAAGGCAAAGCCTTACCAGAGCAGGAGATGGAATTAGGAATAGAGTGCCATGCTAGGCCACGCACGCTGCTGCAGGGTTGTGACTGTGTCTGCCTAGTTCGGCTTAGCAAAGTGAAATCCGGGCGCGAACATGGAGCCAGGGAAAGCAAGGCCCAAGAGGCAACAGCTCTCCCGCAGCTCTTCTTCCCTGACTCGACTGAAGCTTTGCTGAGGAAGCAGCGGCGAAGTGCTGTTCGCTCCAAACCAAAGCCTCTGCGAAAGCACAGCATTCGCTGAGAAATGTTGTGCGGGCTGCTGCTGTTTCCCTGAGCCCAGTCTTGCGGTGGGAGAAACCCGCATACAGCGAAAGCCTCTTTGCCTGGGCCTCTCCCTTAGGAAAGCACAGCAGTCGTTGGGAAATCAGAGTTGGGTTTGGGGATGCTGCTGCTGCTTGCCTGAGCGAGTCTCCGCATCATGGTGGAAGATACCCGCATGGAGCGAAATCCTCTTTGCCCTAGCATCCCCTCTGCCTGAGAGAGAAGCATGGTTGCACACGTCTGTCACTGCGGTCCCCAGGAGCAATTTTGGGGAAGGCACAGCACGCCGCCCCAGGGAAGAGAAGGATCCCTTGGCCTTGGGTCTAGAAACGCTCGGGAGTCAGAATAGCCTGCCGAGGCACGAACAGCAGGCCATGAGAAGACAAGTGTCCTCTACTCCCTGTGCGGAGAGATTGAAGCCTGGCTGCTAAGGAGACATGAGGGGAAGACAAGGGCATGGGTGCGTGCTCCACTCTGAGGAAGGAGTCTGGGCAGAAGGCAGGCCTGTCCTGTGCCTCTTGTCCCAAGGGGAAAGCATCTCTTTGGCCACCTGTCCCAAGGGCAGACTTGGGCTTGCCACCAGGTGCCATACCCGGAACTCGCAGAAACAACCCCATGGAGAAACGTGCAGTCAGATGCCATCTTCCACCAAGATATGGCAGCATTGTGGGTGGCCGGGGGTGTGCCGGGGAAAGAGTGGAGACAGTCCCCACCGTTCCCCATCCCAGTGCTCGGGCCCTGTGCAGGGATCCTGTCGCCTCTTCTCTCCTGTGGTGAAGGCACTGGCCTTGACCCCGAGTCTGCCCGAGCGCCGGAGCAAAAGGCAAAGCCTTACCTACGCCAGGAGATGGTAATAGGCATAGAGTGTCATGCTAGGCCACGCACGCTGCTGCAGGGTTGTGACTGTGTCTGCTTAGATCGGCTTAGCAAGGTGAACCCCGGGCGCGAACTTGGAGCCCGGGAAAACAAGGCCCAAGAGGCACCAGCTCTCCCGCGGCTCTTCTTTCCAGCCGCGACAGAGCAAACGACCAAAGCCTTGCTGAGGAAGCAGCAGCGAAGTGCGTTTTGCGCCAAGCTGAAAACCTCTGCGAAAGCATAGCAGTCGCTGGGAAATCAGAGTCGGTTCTGTGGGATGCTGCCTGCTGCTTGCCGGAGCTAGTCTCCACTGCACGGTGGAATAAACCCGCATGGAGCGAAATCCTCTTTGCCTGGGCTTCCGCTCTGCCTGAGAGAGAAGCGCGGTGGTGCCTGTGGAAAGAGCCTTAAGGAAAGGGACACATCTGTCACTGCAGAGCGAAGGAAGCCGGGCTGCTAAGGAGACACGAGGGGGAGATTAGGGCAGGGGAAAGGCTCCACTCTGAGAAAGGAGTCTGGGCAGAAAGCATGCCTGTCCTGAGCCTTTGGGCCCAAGGAGACAGCAGCTCCTTGGCCACCTGACCGTGGTGGAGCCATGGGCTTGCCACCAGGCGCCTACCCTAAACTCGAGAAACAACTCCCAGAAAGACCTGGCCATCAGATGCCGTCTTCCTCCGGGATGTAGAAGCTTGGAGGAGGCCCGGGTTTTAAGGGAAGGAGTGGTGACAGTCCCCCAAAGCTCCCTATTCAGTACACGGGCGGTGTGCAGGGATCCTGTCACCTCTCCTTTCCTGTGGGGAAAGCACAGGCCTAGTCTGCGAGTCGGCCTGAGCGCCAGAGTAAAAGGCCAAGGGATGCCTACACCGGGAGATGGTAGTGTGCATGGAGTGCCATCCTAGGCTAAGCGCGCTACTGCACGGTTGTGACTGTGTCTGCGTAGTTCGGCCTGGCAGGGTGAACCCAGGACGCGAACATGGAGCCAGGGAAAGCAAGGCCCAAGAGGCACCAGCTCTCCCGCAGCTCTTCTTCCCTGACGCGACAGAAGCCTTGCTGAGGAAGCAGTGGCGAAGGGCTGTTTGCTCCAAACCAAAGCCTCTGACAAAGGACAGCATTCCCCGAGAAATGTTTTGGGGGCTGCTGCTGCGTGCCTGAGCCCCATCTCGCGGTGGGAGAAACCCGCATACAGCGAAAGCCCCTTTGCCTTGGCATCTCCCCTTGGAAAGCACAGCATTCGTTGGGAAATCAGAGTTGGGTTTGGGGATGCTGCTGCTGCTTGCCTAAGCGAGTCTCCGCATCATGTTGGAAGACACCCGCATGGAGCGAAATCCTCTTTGCCCTAGCATCCTTTCTGCCTGAGAGAGAAGCATGGTTGCTCAAGTCTGTCACCACGCTTCCCAGGAGCAAGTGTGGGGAAGGCACAGTACGCCGCCCCCGAGGAAGAGAAGGATCCCTTGGCCTTGGGGTCGGGAAACGCTCGGGAACAGGATAGCCTGCCGCGGCACTAAATGCAGGCCGGTGGCCAGACATGTGTCACCCGCTCCCTGTGCGGAGAGATGGAAGCCTGGCTGCTAAGGAGACATGAGGGGACGACTAGGGCAGGGGCGCGTGCTCCACTCTAAGGAGTCTGGGCAGAAGGCAGGCCTGTCCCGTGCCTCTGTTACCAAGGGGACAGCATCTCCTTGGCCACCTGTCCCAAGGGCAGACTTGGGCTTGCCACCAGGTGCCATACCTGGAACTTGCAGAAACAACCCCATGGAGAAACGGTCAGTCAGATGCCAACTTCCACCAAGTTGTGGCAGCATTGTGGGTGACAGGGGGTGCGGCGGGGAAGGAGTGGAGACAGTCCCCCACAGTTCCCCATCCCAGTGCCCGGGCCGTGTGCAGGGATCCTGTTGCCTCCTCTCTCCTGTGGTGAAGGCACTGGCCTTGACCCCGAGTCTGCCCGAGCACCGGATCAAAAGGCAAAGCCTTACCAGAGCAGGAGATGGAATTAGGAATAGAGTGCCATGCTAGGCCACGCACGCTGCTGCAGGGTTGTGACTGTGTCTGCCTAGTTCGGCTTAGCAAAGTGAAATCCGGGCGCGAACATGGAGCCAGGGAAAGCAAGGCCCAAGAGGCAACAGCTCTCCCGCAGCTCTTCTTCCCTGACTCGACTGAAGCTTTGCTGAGGAAGCAGCGGCGAAGTGCTGTTCGCTCCAAACCAAAGCCTCTGCGAAAGCACAGCATTCGCTGAGAAATGTTGTGCGGGCTGCTGCTGTTTCCCTGAGCCCAGTCTTGCGGTGGGAGAAACCCGCATACAGCGAAAGCCTCTTTGCCTGGGCCTCTCCCTTAGGAAAGCACAGCAGTCGTTGGGAAATCAGAGTTGGGTTTGGGATGCTGCTGCTGCTTGCCTGAGCGAGTCTCCGCATCATGGTGGAAGATACCCGCATGGAGCGAAATCCTCTTTGCCCTAGCATCCCCTCTGCCTGAGAGAGAAGCATGGTTGCACACGTCTGTCACTGCGGTCCCCAGGAGCAATTTTGGGGAAGGCACAGCACGCCGCCCCAGGGAAGAGAAGGATCCCTTGGCCTTGGGTCTAGAAACGCTCGGGAGTCAGAATAGCCTGCCGAGGCACGAACAGCAGGCCATGAGAAGACAAGTGTCCTCTACTCCCTGTGCGGAGAGATTGAAGCCTGGCTGCTAAGGAGACATGAGGGGAAGACAAGGGCATGGGTGCGTGCTCCACTCTGAGGAAGGAGTCTGGGCAGAAGGCAGGCCTGTCCTGTGCCTCTTGTCCCAAGGGGAAAGCATCTCTTTGGCCACCTGTCCCAAGGGCAGACTTGGGCTTGCCACCAGGTGCCATACCCGGAACTCGCAGAAACAACCCCATGGAGAAACGTGCAGTCAGATGCCATCTTCCACCAAGATATGGCAGCATTGTGGGTGGCCGGGGGTGTGCCGGGGAAAGAGTGGAGACAGTCCCCACCGTTCCCCATCCCAGTGCTCGGGCCCTGTGCAGGGATCCTGTCGCCTCTTCTCTCCTGTGGTGAAGGCACTGGCCTTGACCCCGAGTCTGCCCGAGCGCCGGAGCAAAAGGCAAAGCCTTACCTACGCCAGGAGATGGTAATAGGCATAGAGTGTCATGCTAGGCCACGCACGCTGCTGC